>NW_025745940.1:0-227804 GCF_021184085.1 Oncorhynchus gorbuscha | reverse complement strand
TGTCATAAGGCTGCATTCCAGGTCACTTGTCCTGGGGCTGCATTCCAGTTCACTTCTTCTAGGGCTGCATTCCAGTTTACTTGTCCTAAGGCTGCATTCCAGATCACTTGTCATGGGGCTGTATTCCAGTTCACTTGTCCTTGGGCTGCATTCCAGTTCACTTGTTTTAGGGCTGCATTCCAGTTTACTTGTCCCAGGGCTGCATTCCATTTCACTTGTCCTAGGGCTGCATTCCAGTATACTTGTCCTACGGCTGCATTCCAGGACACTTGTCCTTGGGATGAATTCCAGGTCACTTGTCATACGGCTGCATTCCAGGACCCTTGTCCTAGGGCTGAATTCCACCACACTTGTCCTAGGGCTGCTTTCCAGTCGACTTGTCCTCGGGCTGCATTCCAGTTCACTTGTCCTCGGGCTGCATTCCAGTAGAATTGTCCTCGGGCTGCATTCCAGTAGACCTGTCCTAGGGCTGCATTCCAGTTTACTTGTCCTAGGGCTGAATTCCAGAGCACTTGTCCTAGGGCTGCATTCCAGTTCACTTGTCCTAGGGCTGCATTCCAGTTCACTTGTTTTAGGGCTGCATTCCAGTTCACTTCTTCTAGGGCTGCATTCCAGTTTACTTGTCCTACGGCTGCATTCCAGTTCACTTGTCATGGGGCTGCATTCCAGTTCACTTGTCCTTGGGCTGCATTCCAGTTCACTTGTTTTAGGGCTGCATTCCAGTTTACTTGTACTAAGGCTGCATTCCAGTTCACTTGTCATAAGGCTGCATTCCAGTTCACTTGTCCTCGGGCTGCATTCCAGTTCACTTGTCCTGGGGCTGCATTCCAGTTCACTTGTCCAAGGGCTGCATTCCAATTCATTTGTCCCAGTGCTGCATTCCAGTATACTTGTTCCAGTTCACTTGGTTTAGGGCTGCATTCCAGTTTACTTGTCCCAGGGCTGCATTCCAATTCACTTGTCCTAGGGCTGCATTCCAGTATACTTGTCCTATGGCTGCATTCCAGGACACTTGTCCTAGGGCTGAATTCCACCACACTTGTCCTAGGGCTGCATTCCAGTTCACTTGTTCTAGGGCTGCATTCCAGTAGAATTGTCCTAGGGCTGCATTCCAGTTTACTTGTCCTAGGGCTGAATTCCAGAGCACTTGTCCTAGGGCTGCATTCCAGTTCACTTGTCCTAGGGCTGCATTCCAGTTCACTTGTTTTAGGGCTGCATTCCAGTTCACTTCTTCTAGGGCTGCATTCCAGTTTACTTGTCCTAAGGCTGCATTCCAGTTCACTTGTCCTACGGCTTCATTTCAGTTTTACTTGTTCTAGGGCTGCATTCCAGTAGACTTGTTTTAGGGCTGCATTCCAGTTTACTTGTCCTAAGGCTGCATTCCAGTTCACTTGTCATAAGGCTGCATTCCAGGTCACTTGTCCTACGGCTTCATTTCAGTTTTACTTGTCCTAGGGCTGCATTCCAGTTCACTTGTCCTAGGGCTGCATTCCAGTTCACTTGTTTTAGGGCTGCATTCCAGTTCACTTCTTCTAGGGCTGCATTCCAGTTTACTTGTCCTACGGCTGCATTCCAGTTCACTTGTCATGGGGCTGCATTCCAGTTCACTTGTCCTTGGGCTGCATTCCAGTTCACTTGTTTTAGGGCTGCATTCCAGTTTACTTGTACTAAGGCTGCATTCCAGTTCACTTGTCATAAGGCTGCATTCCAGGTCACTTGTCCTACGGCTGCATTCCAAGACACTTGTCCTTGGGATGAATTCCAGGTCACTTGTCATACGGCTGCATTCCAGGACCCTTGTCCTAGGGCTGAATTCCACCACACTTGTCCTAGGGCTGCTTTCCAGTCGACTTGTCCTCGGGCTGCATTCCAGTTCACTTGTCCTCGGGCTGCATTCCAGTTCACTTGTCCTAGGGCTGCATTCCAGTTCACTTGTTCTAGGGCTGCATTCCAGTAGACCTGTCCTAGGGCTGCATTCCAGTTTACTTGTCCTAGGGCTGAATTCCAGAGCACTTGTCCTAGGGCTGCATTCCAGTTCACTTGTCCTCGGGCTGCATTCCAGTAGAATTGTCCTCGGGCTGCATTCCAGTAGACCTGTCCTAGGGCTGCATTCCAGTTTACTTGTCCTAGGGCTGAATTCCAGAGCACTTGTCCTAGGGCTGCATTCCAGTTCACTTGTCCTAGGGCTGCATTCCAGTTCACTTGTTTTAGGGCTGCATTCCAGTTCACTTCTTCTAGGGCTGCATTCCAGTTTACTTGTCCTACGGCTGCATTCCAGTTCACTTGTCATGGGGCTGCATTCCAGTTCACTTGTCCTTGGGCTGCATTCCAGTTCACTTGTTTTAGGGCTGCATTCCAGTTTACTTGTACTAAGGCTGCATTCCAGTTCACTTGTCATAAGGCTGCATTCCAGTTCACTTGTCCTCGGGCTGCATTCCAGTTCACTTGTCCTGGGGCTGCATTCCAGTTCACTTGTCCAAGGGCTGCATTCCAATTCATTTGTCCCAGTGCTGCATTCCAGTATACTTGTTCCAGTTCACTTGGTTTAGGGCTGCATTCCAGTTTACTTGTCCCAGGGCTGCATTCCAATTCACTTGTCCTAGGGCTGCATTCCAGTATACTTGTCCTATGGCTGCATTCCAGGACACTTGTCCTAGGGCTGAATTCCACCACACTTGTCCTAGGGCTGCATTCCAGTTCACTTGTTCTAGGGCTGCATTCCAGTAGAATTGTCCTAGGGCTGCATTCCAGTTTACTTGTCCTAGGGCTGAATTCCAGAGCACTTGTCCTAGGGCTGCATTCCAGTTCACTTGTCCTAGGGCTGCATTCCAGTTCACTTGTTTTAGGGCTGCATTCCAGTTCACTTCTTCTAGGGCTGCATTCCAGTTTACTTGTCCTAAGGCTGCATTCCAGTTCACTTGTCCTACGGCTTCATTTCAGTTTTACTTGTCCTAGGGCTGCATTCCAGTTCACTTGTCCTATGGCTGCATTCCAGTTCACTTGTTCTAGGGCTGCATTCCAGTAGACTTGTTTTAGGGCTGCATTCCAGTTTACTTGTCCTAAGGCTGCATTCCAGTTCACTTGTCATAAGGCTGCATTCCAGGTCACTTGTCCTACGGCTTCATTTCAGTTTTACTTGTCCTAGGGCTGCATTCCAGTTCACTTGTCCTAGGGCTGCATTCCAGTTCACTTGTTTTAGGGCTGCATTCCAGTTCACTTCTTCTAGGGCTGCATTCCAGTTTACTTGTCCTACGGCTGCATTCCAGTTCACTTGTCATGGGGCTGCATTCCAGTTCACTTGTCCTTGGGCTGCATTCCAGTTCACTTGTTTTAGGGCTGCATTCCAGTTTACTTGTCCTAAGGCTGCATTCCAGTTCACTTGTCATAAGGCTGCATTCCAGGTCACTTGTCCTACGGCTGCATTCCAGGACACTTGTCCTTGGGATGAATTCCAGGTCACTTGTCATACGGCTGCATTCCAGGACCCTTGTCCTAGGGCTGAATTCCACCACACTTGTCCTAGGGCTGCTTTCCAGTCGACTTGTCCTCGGGCTGCATTCCAGTTCACTTGTCCTCGGGCTGCATTCCAGTTCACTTGTCCTAGGGCTGCATTCCAGTTCACTTGTTCTAGGGCTGCATTCCAGTAGAATTGTCCTCGGGCTGCATTCCAGTAGACCTGTCCTAGGGCTGCATTCCAGTTTACTTGTCCTAGGGCTGAATTCCAGAGCACTTGTCCTAGGGCTGCATTCCAGTTCACTTGTCCTAGGGCTGCATTCCAGTTCACTTGTTTTAGGGCTGCATTCCAGTTCACTTCTTCTAGGGCTGCATTCCAGTTTACTTGTCCTACGGCTGCATTCCAGTTCACTTGTCATGGGGCTGCATTCCAGTTCACTTGTTTTAGGGCTGCATTCCAGTTTACTTGTCCTACGGCTGCATTCCAGTTCACTTGTCCTTGGGCTGCATTCCAGTTCACTTGTTTTAGGGCTGCATTCCAGTTTACTTGTACTAAGGCTGCATTCCAGTTCACTTGTCATAAGGCTGCATTCCAGGTCACTTGTCCTACGGCTTCATTTCAGTTTTACTTGTCCTAGGGCTGCATTCCAGTTCACTTGTCCTATGGCTGCATTCCAGTTCAATTGTTCTAGGGCTGCATTCCAGTTCACTTGTTCTAGGGCTGCATTCCAGTAGACTTGTCCAAGGGCTGCATTCCAGTTCACTTGTCATAAGGCTGCATTCCAGGTCACTTGTCCTGGGGCTGCATTCCAGTTCACTTCTTCTAGGGCTGCATTCCAGTTTACTTGTCCTAAGGCTGCATTCCAGATCACTTGTCATGGGGCTGTATTCCAGTTCACTTGTCCTTGGGCTGCATTCCAGTTCACTTGTTTTAGGGCTGCATTCCAGTTTACTTGTACTAAGGCTGCATTCCAGTTCACTTGTCATAAGGCTGCATTCCAGGTCACTTGTCCTACGGCTTCATTTCAGTTTTACTTGTCCTAGGGCTGCATTCCAGTTCACTTGTCCTATGGCTGCATTCCAGTTCAATTGTTCTAGGGCTGCATTCCAGTTCACTTGTTCTAGGGCTGCATTCCAGTAGACTTGTCCAAGGGCTGCATTCCAGTTCACTTGTCATAAGGCTGCATTCCAGGTCACTTGTCCTGGGGCTGCATTCCAGTTCACTTCTTCTAGGGCTGCATTCCAGTTTACTTGTCCTAAGGCTGCATTCCAGATCACTTGTCATGGGGCTGTATTCCAGTTCACTTGTCCTTGGGCTGCATTCCAGTTCACTTGTTTTAGGGCTGCATTCCAGTTTACTTGTCCCAGGGCTGCATTCCAATTCACTTGTCCTAGGGCTGCATTCCAGTATACTTGTCCTACGGCTGCATTCCAGGACACTTGTCCTTGGGATGAATTCCAGGTCACTTGTCATACGGCTGCATTCCAGGACCCTTGTCCTAGGGCTGAATTCCACCACACTTGTCCTGGGGCTGCTTTCCAGTCGACTTGTCCTCGGGCTGCATTCCAGTTCACTTGTCCTCGGGCTGCATTCCAGTAGAATTGTCCTCGGGCTGCATTCCAGTAGACCTGTCCTAGGGCTGCATTCCAGTTTACTTGTCCTAGGGCTGAATTCCAGAGCACTTGTCCTAGGGCTGCATTCCAGTTCACTTGTCCTAGGGCTGCATTCCAGTTCACTTGTTTTAGGGCTGCATTCCAGTTCACTTCTTCTAGGGCTGCATTCCAGTTTACTTGTCCTACGGCTGCATTCCAGTTCACTTGTCATGGGGCTGCATTCCAGTTCACTTGTCCTTGGGCTGCATTCCAGTTCACTTGTTTTAGGGCTGCATTCCAGTTTACTTGTACTAAGGCTGCATTCCAGTTCACTTGTCATAAGGCTGCATTCCAGTTCACTTGTCCTGGGGCTGCATTCCAGTTCACTTGTCTGCATTCCAGTTCACTTGTCCAAGGGCTGCATTCCAATTCATTTGTCCCAGTGCTGCATTCCAGTATACTTGTTCCAGTTCACTTGGTTTAGGGCTGCATTCCAGTTTACTTGTCCCAGGGCTGCATTCAATTCACTTGTCCTAGGGCTGCATTCCAGTATACTTGTCCTCTGGCTGCATTCCAGGACACTTGTCCTAGGGCTGAATTCCACCACACTTGTCCTAGGGCTGCATTCCAGTTCACTTGTTCTAGGGCTGCATTCCAGTAGAATTGTCCTAGGGCTGCATTCCAGTTTACTTGTCCTAGGGCTGAATTCCAGAGCACTTGTCCTAGGGCTGCATTCCAGTTCACTTGTCCTAGGGCTGCATTCCAGTTCACTTGTTTTAGGGCTGCATTCCAGTTCACTTGTCCTTAGGCTGCATTCCAGTTCACTTGTCATAAGGCTGCATTCCAGGTCACTTGTCCTGGGGCTGCATTCCAGTTCACTTGTCCAAGGGCTGCATTCCAATTCATTTGTGCCAGTGCTGCATTCCAGTATACTTGTTCCAGTTCACTTGTTTTAGGGCTGCATTCCAGTTTACTTGTCCCAGGGCTGCATTCCAATTCACTTGTCCTAGGGCTGCATTCCAGTATACTTGTCCTCCGGCTGCATTCCAGGACACTTGTCCTTGGGATGAATTCCAGGTCACTTGTCATACGGCTGCATTCCAGGACCCTTGTCCTAAGGCTGCATTCCAGTTCACTTGTCATGGGGCTGCATTCCAGTTCACTTGTCCTTGGGCTGCATTCCAGTTCACTTGTTTTAGGGCTGCATTCCAGTTCACTTGTCATAAGGCTGCATTCCAGTTCACTTGTCCTCGGGCTGCATTCCAGTTCACTTGTCCTGGGGCTGCATTCCAGTTCACTTGTCCAAGGGCTGCATTCCAATTCATTTGTCCCAGTGCTGCATTCCAGTATACTTGTTCCAGTTCACTTGGTTTAGGGCTGCATTCCAGTTTACTTGTCCCAGGGCTGCATTCCAATTCACTTGTCCTAGGGCTGCATTCCAGTATACTTGTCCTCTGGCTGCATTCCAGGACACTTGTCCTAGGGCTGAATTCCACCACACTTGTCCTAGGGCTGCATTCCAGTTCACTTGTTCTAGGGCTGCATTCCAGTAGAATTGTCCTAGGGCTGCATTCCAGTTTACTTGTCCTAGGGCTGAATTCCAGAGCACTTGTCCTAGGGCTGCATTCCAGTTCACTTGTCCTAGGGCTGCATTCCAGTTCACTTGTTTTAGGGCTGCATTCCAGTTCACTTGTCCTTAGGCTGCATTCCAGTTCACTTGTCATAAGGCTGCATTCCAGGTCACTGTCCTGGGGCTGCATTCCAGTTCACTTGTCCAAGGGCTGCATTCCAATTCATTTGTGCCAGTGCTGCATTCCAGTATACTTGTTCCAGTTCACTTGTTTTAGGGCTGCATTCCAGTTTACTTGTCCCAGGGCTGCATTCCAATTCACTTGTCCTAGGGCTGCATTCCAGTATACTTGTCCTCCGGCTGCATTCCAGGACACTTGTCCTTGGGATGAATTCCAGGTCACTTGTCATACGGCTGCATTCCAGGACCCTTGTCCTAAGGCTGCATTCCAGTTCACTTGTCATGGGGCTGCATTCCAGTTCACTTGTCCTTGGGCTGCATTCCAGTTCACTTGTTTTAGGGCTGCATTCCAGTTTACTTGTCCTAAGGCTGCATTCCAGTTCACTTGTCATAAGGCTGCATTCCAGGTCACTTGTCCTACGGCTTCATTTCAGTTTTACTTGTCCTAGGGCTGCATTCCAGTTCACTTGTCCTATGGCTGCATTCCAGTTCACTTGTTCTAGGGCTGCATTCCAGTAGACTTGTTTTAGGGCTGCATTCCAGTTTACTTGTCCTAAGGCTGCATTCCAGTTCACTTGTCATAAGGCTGCATTCCAGGTCACTTGTCCTACGGCTTCATTTCAGTTTTACTTGTCCTAGGGCTGCATTCCAGTTCACTTGTCCTATGGCTGCATTCCAGTTCACTTGTTCTAGGGCTGCATTCCAGTTCACTTGTTCTAGGGCTGCATTCCACCACACTTGTCCTAGGGCTGCATTCCAGTTCACTTGTCCTAGGGCTGCATTCCAGTTCACTTGTTTTAGGGCTGCATTCCAGTTTACTGGTACTAAGGCTGCATTCCAGTTCACTTGTCATAAGGCTGCATTCCAGGTCACTTGTCCTATGGCTTCATTTCAGTTTTACTTGTCCTAGGGCTGCATTCCAGTTCACTTGTCCTATGGCTGCATTCCAGTTCAATTGTTCTAGGGCTGCATTCCAGTTCACTTGTTCTAGGGCTGCATTCCAGTAGACTTGTCCAAGGGCTGCATTCCAGTTCACTTGTCCTTAGGCTGCATTCCAGTTCACTTGTCATAAGGCTGCATTCCAGGTCACTTGTCCTGGGGCTGCATTCCAGTTCACTTGTCCAAGGGCTGCATTTCAATCAGTTTGTCCCAGTGCTGCATTCCAGTATACTTGTCCTACGGCTGCATTCCAGTACACTTGTCATAAGGCTACATTCCAAGTCACTAGTACTAGGGCTGCATTCCAGTTTACTTGTCCCAGGGCTGCATTCCAATTCACTTGTCCTAGGGCTGCATTCCAGTATACTTGTCCTACGGCTGCATTCCAGGACACTTGTCCTTGGGATGAATTCCAGGTCACTTGTCATACGGCTGCATTCCAGGACCCTTGTCCTAGGGCTGAATTCCACCACACGTGTCCTAGGGCTGCATTCCAGTTCACTTGTCCTAGGGCTGCATTCCAGTTCACTTGTCCTAGGGCTGCATTCCAGTTCACTTGTCCTAGGGCTGCATTCCAGTTCACTTGTCATAAGGCTGCATTCCAGTTCACTTGTCCTAGGGCTGCATTCCAGTTTTACTTGTCCTAGGGCTGCATTCCAGTTCACTTGTCCTAGGGCTGCATTCCAGTTCACTTGTCCTAGGGCTGCATTCCAGTTCACTTGTCCTTTGGCTGCATTCCAGTTACTTGTCCTAGGCTGCATTCCAGGACTCTTGTCCTTGGGATGCATTCCAGGTCACTTGTCCTACGGCTGCATTCCAGTTCATTGTCCTAGGGCTGCATTCCAGTTCACTTGTCCTAGGGCTGCATTCCAGTTCACTTGTCCTAGGGCTGCATTCCAGTTCAGGGCTGCATTCCAGTTTACTTGTCCTAGGGCTGCATTCCAGTTCACTTGTCCTAGGGCTGCATTCCAGTTCACTTGTCCTAGGGCTGCATTCCAGTTCACTTGTCCTTGTCCTAGGGCTGCATTCCAGTTACTTGTCCTAGGGCTGCATTCCAGTTCACTTGTCCTAGGGCTGCATTCCAGTTCACTTGTCCTAGGGCTGCATTCCAGTTCACTTGTTCTAGGGCTGCATTCCAGTTCACTTGTCCTAGGGCTGCATTCCAGTTCACTTGTCCTAGGGCTGCATTCCAGTTCACTTGTTTTAGGGCTGCATTCCAGTTCACTTGTCCTAGGGCTGCATTCCAGTTCACTTGTCCTAGGGCTGCATTCCAGTTCACTTGTTCTAGGGCTGCATTCCAGTTCACTTGTCCTAGGGCTGCATTCCAGTTCACTTGTCATGGGGCTGCATTCCAGTTCACTTGTCACTAGGGCTGCATTCCAGTTCACTTGTTCTAGGGCTGCATTCCAGTTTACTTGTCCTAAGGCTGCATTCCAGTTCACTTGTCATGGGGCTGCATTCCAGTTCACTTGTCCTAGGGCTGCATTCCAGTTCACTTGTTTTAGGGCTGCATTCCAGTTTACTTGTCCTAAGGCTGCATTCCAGTTCACTTGTCATAGGGCTGCATTCCAGTTCACTTGTCCTAGGGCTGCATTCCAGTTCACTTGTCCTAGGGCTGCATTCCAGTTCACTTGTCCTAGGGCTGCATTCCAGTTCACTTGTCCTATGGGCTGCATTCCAGTTCACTTGTCCTAGGGCTGCATTCCAGTTCACTTGTTCTAGGGCTGCATTCCAGTTCACTTGTTCTAGGGCTGCATTCCAGTTTACTTGTCCTAAGGCTGCATTCCAGTTCACTTGTCATGGGGCTGCATTCCAGTTCACTTGTCCTAGGGCTGCATTCCAGTTCACTTGTTTTAGGGCTGCATTCCAGTTTACTTGTTCTAAGGCTGCATTCCAGTTCACTTGTCATAAGGCTGCATTCCAGGTCACTTGTCCTACGGCTTCATTTCAGTTTACTTGTCCTAGGGCTGCATTCCAGTCCACTTGTCCTATGGCTGCATTCCAGTTCACTTGTTCTAGGGCTGCATTCCAGTTCACTTGTTCTAGGGCTGCATTCCAGTAGACTTGTCCTAGGGCTGCATTCCAGTTCACTTGTCCTTAGGCTGCATTCCAGTTCACTTGTCATAAGGCTGCATTCCAGTTCACTTGTTCTAGGGCTGCATTCCAGTTCACTTGTCATAAGGGCTGCATTCCAGGTTCTAGGGCTGCATTCCAGTTCACTTGTCCTAGGGCTGCATTCCAGTTCACTTGTCCTAGGGCTGCATTCCAGTTCACTTGTCCTAGGGCTGCATTCCAGTTTACTTGTCCTAGGGCTGCATTCCAGTTCACTTGTCCTAGGGCTGCATTCCAGTTCACTTGTCCTAGGGCTGCATTCCAGTTTACTTGTCCTAGGGCTGCATTCCAGTTCACTTGTCCTAGGGCTGCATTCCAGGTCACTTGTCCTAGGCTGCATTCTAGTTCACTTGTCCTAGGGCTGCATTCCAGTTCACTTGTCCTAGGGCTGCATTCCAGTTCACTTGTCCTAGGGCTGCATTCCAGTTCACTTGTCCTAGGGCTGCATTCCAGTTCACTTGTCCTAGGGCTGCATTCCAGTAGACTTGTCCTAGGGCTGCATTCCAGTTCACTTGTCCTAGGGCTGCATTCCAGTTCACTTGTCCTAGGGCTGCATTCCAGTTCACTTGTTCTAGGGCTGCATTCCAGTTCACTTGTCATGGGGCTGCATTCCAGTTCACTTGTCCTAGGGCTGCATTCCAGTTCACTTGTTTTAGGGCTGCATTCCAGTTCACTTGTTCTAGGGCTGCATTCCAGTTTACTTGTCCTAAGGCTGCATTCCAGTTCACTTGTCATGGGGCTGCATTCCAGTTCACTTGTCCTAGGGCTGCATTCCAGTTCACTTGTTTTAGGGCTGCATTCCAGTTTACTTGTTCTTGCATTCCAGTTCACTTGTCATAAGGCTGCATTCCAGGTCACTTGTCCTAGGCTTCATTCCAGTTTACTTGTCCTAGGGCTGCATTCCAGTTCACTTGTCCTAGGCTGCATTCCAGTTCACTTGTTCTAGGGCTGCATTCCAGTTCACTTGTTCTAGGGCTGCATTCCAGTTCACTTGTCCTAGGGCTGCATTCCAGTTCACTTGTCCTACTTGTTCCTTGTCCTAGGGCTGCATTCCAGTTCACTTGTCCTAGGGCTGCATTCCAGTTCACTTGTCCTAGGCTGCATTCCAGTCACTTGTCCTAGGGCTGCATTCCAGTTCACTTGTCCTAGGGCTGCATTCCAGTTCACTTGTCCTAGGGCTGCATTCCAGTTCACTTGTCCTAGGGCTGCATTCCAGTTTACTTGTCCTAGGCTGCATTCCAGTTCACTTGTCACTAGGGCTGCATTCCAGGGTCCTAGGCTGCATTCCAGTTCACTTGTCCTAGGCTGCATTCCAGTTCAATTGTCCTAGGCTGCATTCCAGTTTACTTGTCCAGGGCTGCATTCCAGTTCACTTGTCCTAGGGCTGCATTCCAGTTCACTTGTCCTAGGGCTGCATTCCAGTTTACTTGTCCTAGGGCTGCATTCCAGTTCACTTGTCCTAGGGCTGCATTCCAGTTCACTTGTCCTAGGGCTGCATTCCAGTTCACTTGTCCTAGGCTGCATTCCAGTTCACTTGTCATACGGCTGCATTCCAGGTCACTTGTCCTAGGGCTGCATTCCAGTTCACTTGTCCTAGGGCTGCATTCCAGTTCACTTGTCCTAGGGCTGCATTCCAGTTACTTGTCCTAGGGCTGCATTCCAGTTACTTGTCCTAGGGCTGCATTCCAGTTCACTTGTCCTAGGGCTGCATTCCAGTTCACTTGTCCTAGGGCTGCATTCCAGTTCACTTGTCCTAGGGCTGCATTCCAGTTCACTTGTCTAGGGCTGCATTCCAGTTCACTTGTCCTAGGGCTGCATTCCAGTTCACTTGTCCTAGGCTGCATTCCAGTTCACTTGTCATAAGGCTGCATTCCAGTCACTCTAGGGCTGCATTCCAGTTTACTTGTCCCAGGGCTGCATTCCAGTTCACTTGTCCTAGGGCTGCATTCCAGTTCACTTGTCCTAGGCTGCATTCCAGTATACCAGTTGTCATAAGGCTGTCACTAGTACTAGGGCTGCATTCCAGTTCACTTGTCCTAGGGCTGCATTCCAGTTCACTTGTCCTAGGGCTGCATTCCAGGTCACTTGTCCTAGGGCTGCATTCCAGTTTACTTGTCCTAGGGCTGCATTCCAGTCCTTGTCCTAGGGCTGCATTCCAGTTCACTTGTCCTAGGGCTGCATTCCAGTTCACTTGTCCTAGGGCTGCATTCCAGTTCACTTGTTCTAGGGCTGCATTCCAGTTCACTTGTCCTAGGGCTGCATTCCAGTTCACTTGTCATGGGGCTGCATTCCAGTTCACTTGTCCTAGGGCTGCATTCCAGTTCACTTGTTTTAGGGCTGCATTCCAGTTCACTTGTTCTAGGGCTGCATTCCAGTTTACTTGTCCTAAGGCTGCATTCCAGTTCACTTGTCATGGGGCTGCATTCCAGTTCACTTGTCCTAGGGCTGCATTCCAGTTCACTTGTTTTAGGGCTGCATTCCAGTTTACTTGTCCTAAGGCTGCATTCCAGTTCACTTGTCATAAGGCTGCATTCCAGGTCACTTGTCCTACGGCTTCATTTCAGTTTCACTTGTCCTAGGGCTGCATTCCAGTCCACTTGTCCTATGGCTGCATTCCAGTTCACTTGTTCTAGGGCTGCATTCCAGTTCACTTGTTCTAGGGCTGCATTCCAGTTCACTTGTTCTAGGGCTGCATTCCAGTTCACTTGTCCAGTATACATGTTCTACGGATGCATTCCAGTTTTACTTGTCCTAGGGCTGCATTCCAGTTCACTTGTCCTAGGGCTGCATTCCAGTTCACTTGTCCTAGGGCTGCATTCCAGTTCACTTGTCCTAGGGCTGCATTCCAGTTCACTTGTCCTAGGGCTGCATTCCAGTTTACTTGTCCTAGGGCTGCATTCCAGTTCACTTGTCCTAGGGCTGCATTCCAGTTCACTTGTCCTAGGGCTGCATTCCAGTTCACTTGTCCTAGGGCTGCATTCCAGTTCACTTGTTCTAGGGCTGCATTCCAGTAGAATTGTCCTCGGGCTGCATTCCAGTAGGCCTGTCCTAGGGCTGCATTCCAGTTCACTTGTCCTAGGGCTGCATTCCAGTTTACTTGTCCTAGGGCTGCATTCCAGTTCACTTGTCCTGGGGCTGCATTCCAGTTCACTTGTCCTAGGGCTGCATTCCAGTTCACTTGTTTTAGGGCTGCATTCCAGTTCACTTGTTCTAGGGCTGCATTCCAGTTTACTTGTCCTAAGGCTGCATTCCAGTTCACTTGTCATGGGGCTGCATTCCAGTTCACTTGTCCTAGGGCTGCATTCCAGTTCACTTGTTTTAGGGCTGCATTCCAGTTTACTTGTTCTAAGGCTGCATTCCAGTTCACTTGTCATAAGGCTGCATTCCAGGTCACTTGTCCTACGGCTTCATTTCAGTTTCACTTGTCCTAGGGCTGCATTCCAGTCCACTTGTCCTATGGCTGCATTCCAGTTCACTTGTTCTAGGGCTGCATTCCAGTTCACTTGTCCTAGGGCTGCATTCCAGTTCACTTGTTCTAGGGCTGCATTCCAGTATACTTGTCCTAGGGCTGCATTCCAGTCCACTTGTCCTAAGGCTGCATTCCAGTTCACTTGTCATAAGGCTGCATTCCAGGTCACTTGTCCTGGGGCTGCATTCCAGTTCACTTGTCATAAGGCTGCATTCCAGGTCACTTGTCCTAGGCTGCATTCCAGTTTCACTTGTCCTAGGGCTGCATTCCAGTCCACTTGTCCTATGGCTGCATTCCTGTTCACTTGTTCTAGGGCTGCATTCCAGTTCACTTGTTCTAGGGCTGCATTCCAGTAGACTTGTCCTAGGGCTGCATTCCAGTTCACTTGTCCTTAGGCTGCATTCCAGTTCACTTGTCATAAGGCTGCATTCCAGTATACTTGTTCAACGGCTGCATTCCAGTACACTTGTCATAAGGCTACATTCCAGGTCACTAGTACTAGGGCTGCATTCCAGTTCACTTGTTCTAGGGCTGCATTCCAGTTTACTTGTCCTAAGGCGCATTCCAGTTCACTTGTCATGGGGGCTGCATTCCAGTTCACTTGTCCTAGGGCTGCATTCCAGTTCACTTGTTTTAGGGCTGCATTCCAATTCACTTGTCCTAGGGCTGCATTCCAGTTCACTTGTCATAAGGCTGCATTCCAGGTCACTTGTCCTACGGCTTCATTTCAGTTTCACTTGTCCTAGGGCTGCATTCCAGTCTACTTGTCCTATGGCTGCATTCCTGTTCACTTGTTCTCGGGCTGCATTCCAGTTCACTTGTTCTAGGGCTGCATTCCAGTAGACTTGTCCTAGGGCTGCATTCCAGGTACACTTGTCCTAGGGCTGCATTCCAGGTCACTTCTCATACGGCTGCATTCCAGTACCATTGTCCTAGGCCTGCATTCCAATTCACTTGTCCTCGGGCTGCATTCCAGTGCACTTGTTCTAGGGCTGCATTACAGGTCAATTGTTCTAGGGCTGCATTCCAGTAAAATTGTCCTTGGGCTGCATTCCAGTTTACTTGTCCTACGGCTGCATTCCAGTACACTTGTCATAAGGCTACATTCCAGGTCACTAGTACTAGGGCTGCATTCCAGTTTACTTGTCCCAGGGCTGCATTCCAATTCACTTGTCCTAGGGCTGCATTCCAGTTCACTTGTCATAAGGCTGCATTCCAGGGATGCATTCCAGTACACTTGTCATAAGGCTACATTCCAGGTCACTAGTACTAGGGCTGCATTCCAGTTCACTTGTCCTAGGGCTGCATTCCAGTTCACTTGTCCTAGGGCTGCATTCCAGGTCAATTGTCCTACGGCTTCATTCCAGTTTACTTGTCCTAGGGCTGAATTCCAGAGTACTTGTCCTAGGGCTGCATTCCAGTTCACTTGTCCTAGGGCTGCATTCCAGTTCACTTGTCCTAGGGCTGCATTCCAGTTCACTTGTTCTAGGGCTGCATTCCAGTAGAATTGTCCTCGGGCTGCATTCCAGTAGGCCTGTCCTAGGGCTGCATTCCAGTTCACTTGTCCTAGGGTTGCATTCCAGTTCACTTGTTCTAGGGCTGCATTCCAGTTTACTTGTCCTAAGGCTGCATTCCAGTTCACTTGTCATGGGGCTGCATTCCAGTTCACTTGTCCTAGGGCTGCATTCCAGTTCACTTGTTTTAGGGCTGCATTCCAGTTCACTTGTTCTAGGGCTGCATTCCAGTTTACTTGTCCTAAGGCTGCATTCCAGTTCACTTGTCATGGGGCTGCATTCCAGTTCACTTGTCCTAGGGCTGCATTCCAGTTCACTTGTTTTAGGGCTGCATTCCAGTTTACTTGTTCTAAGGCTGCATTCCAGTTCACTTGTCATAAGGCTGCATTCCAGGTCACTTGTCCTACGGCTTCATTTCAGTTTCACTTGTCCTAGGGCTGCATTCCAGTCTACTTGTCCTATGGCTGCATTCCTGTTCACTTGTTCTCGGGCTTCATTCCAGTTCACTTGTCCTACGGCTTCATTTCAGTCAATTATCCTAGGGCTTCATTCCAATTCACTTGTTCTAGGGCTGCATTCCAGTATACTTGTCCTAGGGCTGCATTCCAGTCCACTTGTCCTAAGGCTGCATTCCAGTTCACTTGTCATAAGGCTGCATTCCAGGTCACTTGTCCTGGGGCTGCATTCCAGTGCACTTGTTCAAGGGCTGCATTCCAGTTCACTTGTCCCAGGGCTGCATTCCAGTATACTTGTCCTACGGCTGCATTCCAGGTACACTTGTCCTAGGGCTGCATTCCAGGTCACTTGTCATACGGCTGCATTCCAGTACCATTGTCCTAGGCCTGCATTCCAATTCACTTGTCCTCGGGCTGCATTCCAGTGCACTTGTTCTAGGGCTGCATTACAGGTCAATTGTTCTAGGGCTGCATTCCAGTATACTTGTCCTAGGGCTGCATTCCAGTCCACTTGTCCTAAGGCTGCATTCCAGTTCACTTGTCATAAGGCTGCATTCCAGGTCACTTGTCCTAGGCTGCATTCCAGTTCACTTGTTCTAGGGCTGCATTCCAGTTCACTTGTCCTAGGGCTGCATTCCAGTATACTTGTCCTACGGCTGCATTCCAGTTCACTTGTCCTAGGGCTGCATTCCAGGTCACTTGTCATACGGCTGCATTCCAGTACCATTGTCCTAGGCTGCATTCCAGTTCACTTGTCCTAGGGCTGCATTCCAGTTCACTTGTTCTAGGGCTGCATTCAGGTCAGTTCTAGGGCTGCATTCCAGTTTGTCCTAGGGCTGCATTCCAGTTTACTTGTCCTATGGCTGCATTCCAGTTCACTTGTCCTAGGCTGCATTCCAGTTCACTAGTACTAGGGCTGCATTCCAGTTTACTTGTCCTAGGGCTGCATTCCAGTTCACTTGTCCTAGGGCTGCATTCCAGTTCACTTGTCATAAGGCTGCATTCCAGTATACATGTTCTACGGATGCATTCCAGTACACTTGTCATAAGGCTACATTCCAGGTCACTAGTACTAGGGCTGCATTCCAGTTCACTTGTTCTAGGGCTGCATTCCAGTTCACTTGTCCTAGGGCTGCATTCCAGTTCACTTGTCCTAGGGCTGCATTCCAGTTCACTTGTCCTCGGGCTGCATTACAGGTCAATTGTCCTACGGCTTCATTTCAGTTTACTTGTCCGATGGCTGCATTCCAGTTTACTTGTCCTAGGGCTGCATTCCAGTTCACTTGTTCTAGGGCTGCATTCCAGTTCACTTGTTCTAGGGCTGCATTCCAGTTTACTTGTCCTAGGGCTGCATTCCAGTTCACTTGTCCTAGGGCTGCATTCCAGTTCACTTGTCCTAGGGCTGCATTCCAGGTCAATTGTCCTACGGCTTCATTTCAGTTTACTTGTCCTAGGGCTGCATTCCAGTTCACTTGTCCTAGGGCTGCATTCCAGTTCACTTGTTCTGGGCTGCATTCCAGTTCACTTGTCCTGGGGCTGCATTCCAGTTCACTTGTCCTAGGGCTGCATTCCAGTTCACTTGTTTAGGGCTGCATTCCAGTTTACTTGTCCTAGGGCTGAATTCCAGTTCACTTGTCCTAGGGCTGCATTCCAGTTCACTTGTCATAAGGCTGCATTCCAGGTCACTTGTCCTAGGGCTTCATTTCAGTTCACTTGTCCTAGGGCTGCATTCCAGGTCACTTGTCCTATGGCTGCATTTCAGTTCACTTGTTCTAGCGCTGCATTCCAGTTCACTTGTTCTAGGGCTGCATTCCAGTTCACTTGTCCTAGGGCTGCATACCAATTCATTTGTCCCAGTGCTGCATTCCAGTATACTTGTCCTACGGCTGCATTCCAGTACACTTGTCATGAGGCTACATTCCAGGTCACTAGTACTAGGGCTGCATTCCAGTTTACTTGTCCTAGGGCTGCATTCCAGTTCACTTGTCCTAGAGCTGAATTCCAGAGCACTTGTCCTAGGGCTGCATTCCAGTTCACTTGTCCTAGGGCTGCATTCCAGGTCAATTGTCCTGCGGCTTCATTTCAGTTTACTTGTCCGATGGCTGCATTCCAGTTTACTTGTCCTAGGGCTGCATTCCAGTTCACTTGTTATAAGGCTGCATTCCAGTATACTTGTTCTACGGCTGCATTCCAGTACACTTGTCATAAGGCTACATTCCAGGTCACTAGTACTAGGGCTGCATTCCAGTTCACTTGTTCTAGGGCTGCATTCCAGTAAAATTGTCCTTGGGCTGCATTCCAGTAGACTGGTCCTAGGGCTGCATTCCAGTTTACTTGTCCTAGGGCTGAATTCCAGTTCACTTGTCCTAGGGCTGCATTCCAGTTCACTTGTCCTAGGGCTGCATTCCAGTTCATTCTTGTTCTAGGGCTGCATTCCAGTATACTTGTCCTAGGGCTGCATTCCAGTCCACTTGTCCTAAGGCTGCATTCCAGTTCACTTGTCATAAGGCTGCATTCCAGGTCACTTGTCCTGGGGCTGCATTCCAGTGCACTTGTTCAAGGGCTGCATTCCAATTCACTTGTCCCAGGGCTGCATTCCAGTATACTTGTCCTACGGCTGCATTCCAGGTACACTTGTCCTAGGGCTGCATTCCAGGTCACTTGTCATACGGCTGCATTCGAGTACCATTGTCCTAGGCCTGCATTCCAATTCACTTGTCCTCGGGCTGCATTCCAGTGCACTTGTTCTAGGGCTGCATTCCAGTAAAATTGTCCTAGGGCTGCATTCCAGTTTACTTGTCCTAGGGCTGCATTCCAGTTCACTTGTCATAAGGCTACATTCCAGGTCACTAGTACTAGGGCTGCATTCCAGTTTACTTGTCCCAGGGCTGCATTCCAATTCACTTTTCCTAGGGCTGCATTCCAGTATACTTGTCCTACGGCTGCATTCCAGGACACTTGTCCTTGGGATGAATTCCAGGTCACTTGTCATACGGCTGCATTCCAGGACCCTTGTCCTAGGGCTGAATTACACCACACTTGTCCTAGGGCTGCTTTCCAGTCGACTTGTCCTCGGGCTGCATTCCAGTCACTTGTCCTAGGGCTGCATTCCAGTTCACTTGTTCTAGGGCTGCATTCCAGTAGAATTGTCCTCGGGCTGCATTCCAGTAGACCTGTCCTAGGGCTGCATTCCAGTTTACTTGTCCTAGAGCTGAATTCCAGAGCACTTGTCCTAGGGCTGCATTCCAGTTCACTTGTCCTAGGGCTGCATTCCAGGTCAATTGTCCTACGGCTTCATTTCAGTTTACTTGTCCAAGGGCTGCATTCCAGTTCACTTGTCCTAGGGCTTCATTCCAGTTCACTTGTCCTACGGCTTCATTTCAGTCAATTATCCTAGGGCTTCATTCCAATTCACTTGTTCTAGGGCTGCATTCCAGTATACTTGTCCTAGGGCTGCATTCCAGTCCACTTGTCCTAAGGCTGCATTCCAGTTCACTTGTCATAAGGCTGCATTCCAGGTCACTTGTCCTGGGGCTGCATTCCAGTGCACTTGTTCAAGGGCTGCATTCCAATTCACTTGTCCCAGGGCTGCATTCCAGTATACTTGTCCTACGGCTGCATTCCAGGTACACTTGTCCTAGGGCTGCATTCCAGGTCACTTGGCTGCATTCCAGTACCATTGTCCTAGGCTGCATTCCAGTTCACTTGTCCTCGGGCTGCATTCCAGTTCACTTGTTCTAGGGCTGCATTACAGGTCAAGTTCTACTGTTCCAGTAAAATTGTCCTAGGGCTGCATTCCAGTTTACTTGTCCTACGGCTGCATTCCAGTACACTTGTCATAAGGCTACATTCCAGG
Source organism: Oncorhynchus gorbuscha (assembly GCF_021184085.1). Classification (NCBI taxonomy): domain Eukaryota; kingdom Metazoa; phylum Chordata; class Actinopteri; order Salmoniformes; family Salmonidae; genus Oncorhynchus; species Oncorhynchus gorbuscha. Next base: position 208,663 of record NW_025745940.1, on the reverse strand, counting down.
TCACTAGTACTAGGGCTGCATTCCAGTTTACTTGTCCCAGGGCTGCATTCCAATTCACTTTTCCTAGGGCTGCATTCCAGTATACTTGTCCTACGGCTGCATTCCAGGACACTTGTCCTTGGGATGAATTCCAGGTCACTTGTCATACGGCTGCATTCCAGGACCCTTGTCCTAGGGCTGAATTACACCACACTTGTCCTAGGGCTGCTTTCCAGTCGACTTGTCCTCGGGCTGCATTCCAGTCACTTGTCCTAGGGCTGCATTCCAGTTCACTTGTTCTAGGGCTGCATTCCAGTAGAATTGTCCTCGGGCTGCATTCCAGTAGACCTGTCCTAGGGCTGCATTCCAGTTCACTTGTCCTAGAGCTGAATTCCAGGCACTTGTCCTAGGGCTGCATTCCAGTTCACTTGTCCTAGGGCTGCATTCCAGGTCAATTGTCCTACGGCTTCATTTCAGTTTACTTGTCCTAGGCTGCATTCCAGTTTACTTGTCCTAGGGCTGCATTCCAGTTCACTTGTTCTAGGGCTGCATTCCAGTTCACTTGTTCTAGGGCTGCATTCCAGTTCACTTGTCCTCGGGCTGCATTCCAGTAGACCTGTCCTAGGGCTGCATTCCAGTTTACTTGTCCTAGGGCTGAATTCCAGAGCACTTGTCCTAGGGCTGCATTCCAGTTCACTTGTCCTAGGGCTGCATTCCAGGTCAATTGTCCTACGGCTTCATTTCAGTTTACTTGTCCAATGGCTGCATTCCAGTTTACTTGTCCTAGGGCTGCATTCCAGTTCACTTGTTCTAGGGCTGCATTCCAGTTCACTTGTCCTAGGGCTGCATTCCAGTTCACTTGTCCTAGGGCTGCATTCCAGTTCACTTGTTTAGGGCTGCATTCCAGTTTACTTGTCCTAGGGCTGCATTCCAGTTCACTTGTCCTAGGGCTGCATTCCAGTTCACTTGTCATAAGGCTGCATTCCAGGTCACTTGTCCTACGGCTTCATTTCAGTTTCACTTGTCCTAGGGCTGCATTCCAGGTCACTTGTCCTATGGCTGCATTTCAGTTCACTTGTTCTAGCGCTGCATTCCAGTTCACTTGTTCTAGGGCTGCATTCCAGTAGACTTGTCCTAGGGCTGCATTCCAGTTCACTTGTCCTAGGGCTGCATTCCAGTTCACTTGTCCTAGGGCTGCATTCCAGGTCACTTGTCCTACGGCTTCATTTCAGTTTACTTGTCCAATGGCTGCATTCCAGTTTACTTGTCCTAGGGCTGCATTCCAGTTCACTTGTTCTAGGGCTGCATTCCAGTTCACTTGTCCTGGGGCTGCATTCCAGTTCACTTGTCCTAGGGCTGCATTCCAGTTCACTTGGTTTAGGGCTGCATTCCAGTTTACTTGTCCTAGGGCTGCATTCCAGAGCACTTGTCCTAGGGCTGCATTCCAGTTCACTTGTCATAAGGCTGCATTCCAGGTCACTTGTCCTACGGCTTCATTTCAGTTTCACTTGTCCTAGGGCTGCATTCCAGGTCACTTGTCCTATGGCTGCATTTCAGTTCACTTGTTCTAGCGCTGCATTCCAGTTCACTTGTTCTAGGGCTGCATTCCAGTAGACTTGTCCTAGGGCTGCATTCCAGTTCACTTGTCCTTAGGCTGTATTCCAGTTCACTTGTCATAAGGCTGCATTCCAGGTCACTTGTCCTGGGGCTGCATTCCAGTTCACTTGTCCAAGGGCTGCATTCCAATTCATTTGTCCTAGTGCTGCATTCCAGTTACTTGTCCTAGGCTGCATTCCAGTACACTTGTCATGAGGCTACATTCCAGGTCACTAGTACTAGGGCTGCATTCCAGTTTACTTGTCCTAGGGCTGCATTCCAGTTCACTTGTCCTAGAGCTGAATTCCAGAGCACTTGTCCTAGGGCTGCATTCCAGTTCACTTGTCCTAGGGCTGCATTCCAGGTCAATTGTCCTACGGCTTCATTTCAGTTTACTTGTCCGATGGCTGCATTCCAGTTTACTTGTTCTAGGGCTGCATTCCAGTAGACTTGTTCTAGGGCTGCATTCCAGTTCACTTGTCCTGGGGCTGCATTCCAGTTCACTTGTCCTAGGGCTGCATTCCAGTTCACTTGGTTTAGGTCTGCATTCCAGTTTACTTGTCCTAGGGCTGAATTCCAGAGCACTTGTCCTAGGGCTGCATTCCAGTTCACTTGGTTTAGGTCTGCATTCCAGTTTACTTGTCCTAGGGCTGAATTCCAGAGCACTTGTTCTAGGGCTGCATTCCAGTAGACTTGTCCTAGGGCTGCATTCCAGTTCACTTGTCCTTAGGCTGTATTCCAGTTCACTTGTCATAAGGCTGCATTCCAGGTCACTTGTCCTACGGCTTCATTTCAGTTTACTTGTCCAATGGCTGCATTCCAGTTTACTTGTCCTAGGGCTGCATTCCAGTTCACTTGTTCTAGGGCTGCATTCCAGTTCACTTGTTCTAGGGCTGCATTCCAGTAGAATTGTCCTCGGGCTGCATTCCAGTAGACCTGTCCTACGGCTGCATTCCAGTACACTTGTCATAAGGCTACATTCCAGGTCACTAGTACTAGGGCTGCATTCCAGTTTACTTGGTTTAGGTCTGCATTCCAGTTTACTTGTCCTAGGGCTGAATTCCAGAGCACTTGTCCTAGGGCTGCATTCCAGTTCACTTGTCATAAGGCTGCATTCCAGGTCACTTGTCCTACGGCTTCATTTCAGTTTCACTTGTCCTAGGGCTGCATTCCAGGTCACTTGTCCTATGGCTGCATTTCAGTTCACTTGTTCTAGCGCTGCATTCCAGTTCACTTGTTCTAGGGCTGCATTCCAGTAGACTTGTCCTAGGGCTGCATTCCAGTTCACTTGTCCTTAGGCTGTATTCCAGTTCACTTGTCATAAGGCTGCATTCCAGGTCACTTGTCCTACGGCTTCATTTCAGTTTACTTGTCCAATGGCTGCATTCCAGTTTACTTGTCCTAGGGCTGCATTCCAGTACACTTGTTCTAGGGCTGCATTCCAATTTCTAGGGCTGCATTCCAGTTTGTCCTAGGGCTGCATTCCAGTTCACTTGTCCTAGGCTGCATTCCAGTACACTTGTCATAAGGCTGTTCCAGGTCACTAGTACTAGGGCTGCATTCCAGTTTACTTGTCCCAGGGCTGCATTCCAATTCACTTGTCCTAGGGCTGCATTCCAGTATACTTGTCCTACGGCTGCATTCCAGGACACTTGTCCTTGGGATGAATTCCAGGTCACTTGTCATACGGCTGCATTCCAGGACCCTTGTCCTAGGGCTGAATTACACCACACTTGTCCTAGGGCTGCTTTCCAGTCGACTTGTCCTCGGGCTGCATTCCAGTCACTTGTCCTAGGGCTGCATTCCAGTTCACTTGTTCTAGGGCTGCATTCCAGTTCACTTGTCCTAGGGCTGCATTCCAGTAGACCTGTCCTAGGGCTGCATTCCAGTTTACTTGTCCTAGAGCTGAATTCCAGAGCACTTGTCCTAGGGCTGCATTCCAGTTCACTTGTCCTAGGGCTGCATTCCAGGTCAATTGTCCTACGGCTTCATTTCAGTTTACTTGTCCAATGGCTGCATTCCAGTTTACTTGTCCTAGGGCTGCATTCCAGTTCACTTGTTCTAGGGCTGCATTCCAGTTCACTTGTTCTAGGGCTGCATTCCAGTAGAATTGTCCTCGGGCTGCATTCCAGTAGACCTGTCCTAGGGCTGCATTCCAGTTTACTTGTCCTAGGGCTGCATTCCAGTTCACTTGTCCTAGGGCTGCATTCCAGTTCACTTGTCCTAGGGCTGCATTCCAGGTCAATTGTCCTACGGCTTCATTTCAGTTTACTTGTCCAATGGCTGCATTCCAGTTTACTTGTCCTAGGGCTGCATTCCAGTTCACTTGTTCTAGGGCTGCATTCCAGTTCACTTGTCCTAGGGCTGCATTCCAGTTCACTTGTCCTAGGGCTGCATTCCAGTTCACTTGGTTTAGGGCTGCATTCCAGTTTACTTGTCCTAGGGCTGAATTCCAGAGCACTTGTCCTAGGGCTGCATTCCAGTTCACTTGTCATAAGGCTGCATTCCAGGTCACTTGTCCTACGGCTTCATTTCAGTTTCACTTGTCCTAGGGCTGCATTCCAGTTCACTTGTCCTATGGCTGCATTCCTGTTCACTTGTTCTAGGGCTGCATTCCAGTTCACTTGTTCTAGGGCTGCATTCCAGTAGACTTGTCCTAGGGCTGCATTCCAGTTCACTTGTCCTTAGGCTGCATTCCAGTTCACTTGTCATAAGGCTGCATTCCAGGTCACTTGTCCTGGGGCTGCATTCCAGTTCACTTGTCCAAGGGCTGCATTCCAATTCATTTGTCCTAGTGCTGCATTCCAGTATACTTGTCCTATGGCTGCATTCCAGTACACTTGTCATGAGGCTACATTCCAGGTCACTAGTACTAGGGCTGCATTCCAGTTTACTTGTCCTAGGGCTGCATTCCAGTTCACTTGTCCTAGAGCTGAATTCCAGAGCACTTGTCCTAGGGCTGCATTCCAGTTCACTTGTCCTAGGGCTGCATTCCAGGTCAATTGTCCTACGGCTGCATTCAGTTTACTTGTCCTATGGCTGCATTCCAGTTTACTTGTTCTAGGGCTGCATTCCAGTAGACTTGTCCTAGGGCTGCATTCCAGTTCACTTGTTCTAGGGCTGCATTCCAGTTCACTTGTCCTGGGGCTGCATTCCAGTTCACTTGTCCTAGGGCTGCATTCCAGTTCACTTGTCCTAGGGCTGCATTCCAGTTTACTTGTCCTAGGGCTGAATTCCAGAGCACTTGTCCTAGGGCTGCATTCCAGTTCACTTGTCATAAGGCTGCATTCCAGGTCACTTGTCCTACGGCTTCATTTCAGTTTCACTTGTCCTAGGGCTGCATTCCAGTTCACTTGTCCTATGGCTGCATTCCAGTTCACTTGTTCTAGGGCTGCATTCCAGTTCACTTGTTCTAGGGCTGCATTCCAGTAGACTTGTCCTAGGGCTGCATTCCAGTTCACTTGTCCTTAGGCTGCATTCCAGTTCACTTGTCATAAGGCTGCATTCCAGGTCACTTGTCCTACGGCTTCATTTCAGTTTACTTGTCCAATGGCTGCATTCCAGTTCACTTGTCCTAGGGCTGCATTCCAGTAGACTGGTCCTAGGGCTGCATTCCAGTTTACTTGTCCTAGGGCTGAATTCCAGTTCACTTGTCCTAGGGCTGCATTCCAGTTCACTTGTCCTAGGGCTGCATTCCAGGTCACTTGTCCTACGGCTTCATTTCAGTTTACTTGTCCAATGGCTGCATTCCAGTTTACTTGTCCTAGGGCTGCATTCCAGTTCACTTGTTCTAGGGCTGCATTCCAGTTCACTTGTCCTGGGGCTGCATTCCAGTTCACTTGTCCTAGGGCTGCATTCCAGTTCACTTGGTTTAGGGCTGCATTCCAGTTTACTTGTCCTAGGGCTGAATTCCAGAGCACTTGTCCTAGGGCTGCATTCCAGTTCACTTGTCATAAGGCTGCATTCCAGGTCACTTGTCCTATTCATTTCAGTTTCACTTGTCCTAGGGCTGCATTCCAGGTCACTTGTCCTATGGCTGCATTTCAGTTCACTTGTTCTAGGGCTGCATTCCAGTTCACTTGTTCTAGGGCTGCATTCCAGTAGACTTGTCCTAGGGCTGCATTCCAGTTCACTTGTCCTTAGGCTGTATTCCAGTTCACTTGTCATAAGGCTGCATTCCAGGTCACTTGTCCTGGGGCTGCATTCCAGTTCACTTGTCCAAGGGCTGCATTCCAATTCATTTGTCCCAGTGCTGCATTCCAGTATACTTGTCCTACGGCTGCATTCCAGTACACTTGTCATGAGGCTACATTCCAGGTCACTAGTACTAGGGCTGCATTCCAGTTTACTTGTCCTAGGGCTGCATTCCAGTTCACTTGTCCTAGGCTGTTCCAGAGGTCCTAGGGCTGCATTCCAGTTCACTTGTCCTAGGGCTGCATTCCAGGTCAATTGTCCTACGGCTTCATTTCAGTTTACTTGTCCGATGGCTGCATTCCAGTTTACTTGTTCTAGGGCTGCATTCCAGTAGACTTGTCCTAGGGCTGCATTCCAGTTCACTTGTTCTAGGGCTGCATTCCAGTTCACTTGTCCTGGGGCTGCATTCCAGTTCACTTGTCCTAGGGCTGCATTCCAGTTCACTTGGTTTAGGGCTGCATTCCAGTTTACTTGTCCTAGGGCTGAATTCCAGGCTGTCCTATGCATTCCAGTTCACTTGTCATAAGGCTGCATTCCAGGTCACTTGTCCTACGGCTTCATTTCAGTTTCACTTGTCCTAGGGCTGCATTCCAGGTCACTTGTCCTATGGCTGCATTTCAGTTCACTTGTTCTAGGGCTGCATTCCAGTTCACTTGTTCTAGGGCTGCATTCCAGTAGACTTGTCCTAGGGCTGCATTCCAGTTCACTTGTCCTTAGGCTGCATTCCAGTTCACTTGTCATAAGGCTGCATTCCAGTCACTTGTCCTAGGCTGCATTCCAGTTTACTTGTCCTAATGGCTGCATTCCAGTTTACTTGTCCTAGGGCTGCATTCCAGTTCACTTGTTCTAGGGCTGCATTCCAGTTCACTTGTTCTAGGGCTGCATTCCAGTTCACTTGTCCTAGGGCTGCATTCCAGTAGACTGTCCTAGGGCTGCATTCCAGTTTACTTGTCCTAGGGCTGAATTCCAGAGCACTTGTCCTAGGGCTGCATTCCAGTTCACTTGTCCTAGGGCTGCATTCCAGGTCAATTGTCCTACGGCTTCATTTCAGTTTACTTGTCCAATGGCTGCATTCCAGTTTACTTGTCCTAGGGCTGCATTCCAGTTCACTTGTTCTAGGGCTGCATTCCAGTTCACTTGTCCTGGGGCTGCATTCCAGTTCACTTGTCCTAGGGCTGCATTCCAGTTCACTTGTTTAGGGCTGCATTCCAGTTTACTTGTCCTAGGGCTGCATTCCAGAGCACTTGTCCTAGGGCTGTTCCAGTTCACTTGTCATAAGGCTGCATTCCAGGTCACTTGTCCTACGGCTTCATTTCAGTTTCACTTGTCCTAGGGCTGCATTCCAGGTCACTTGTCCTATGGCTGCATTTCAGTTCACTTGTTCTAGCGCTGCATTCCAGTTCACTTGTTCTAGGGCTGCATTCCAGTAGACTTGTCCTAGGGCTGCATTCCAGTTCACTTGTCCTTAGGCTGTATTCCAGTTCACTTGTCATAAGGCTGCATTCCAGGTCACTTGTCCTGGGGCTGCATTCCAGTTCACTTGTCCAAGGGCTGCATTCCAATTCATTTGTCCCAGTGCTGCATTCCAGTATACTTGTCCTACGGCTGCATTCCAGTACACTTGTCATGAGGCTACATTCCAGGTCACTAGTACTAGGGCTGCATTCCAGTTTACTTGTCCTAGGGCTGCATTCCAGTTCACTTGTCCTAGAGCTGAATTCCAGAGCACTTGTCCTAGGGCTGCATTCCAGTTCACTTGTCCTAGGGCTGCATTCCAGGTCAATTGTCCTACGGCTTCATTTCAGTTTACTTGTCCGATGGCTGCATTCCAGTTTACTTGTTCTAGGGCTGCATTCCAGTAGACTTGTCCTAGGGCTGCATTCCAGTTCACTTGTTCTAGGGCTGCATTCCAGTTCACTTGTCCTGGGGCTGCATTCCAGTTCACTTGTCCTAGGGCTGCATTCCAGTTCACTTGGTTTAGGGCTGCATTCCAGTTTACTTGTCCTAGGGCTGCATTCCAGTTTACTTGTCCTAGGGCTGCATTCCAGTTCACTTGTCATAAGGCTGCATTCCAGGTCACTTGTCCTATTCATTTCAGTTTCACTTGTCCTAGGGCTGCATTCCAGTTCACTTGTCCTATGGCTGCATTCCAGTTCACTTGTTCTAGGGCTGCATTCCAGTTCACTTGTTCTAGGGCTGCATTCCAGTAGACTTGTCCTAGGGCTGCATTCCAGTTCACTTGTCCTTAGGCTGCATTCCAGTTCACTTGTCATAAGGCTGCATTCCAGGTCACTTGTCCTGGGGCTGCATTCCAGTTCACTTGTCCAAGGGCTGCATTCCAATTCATTTGTCCCAGTGCTGCATTCCAGTATACTTGTCCTACTTGTTCCAGTACACTTGTCATAGGGCTGCATTCCAGTTTATGCATTCCAGTTTACTTGTCCCAGGGCTGCATTCCAGTTCACTTGTCCTAGGGCTGCATTCCAGTTCACTTGTCCTACGGCTGCATTCCAGGACTGTCCTTGGGATGAATTCCAGGTCACTTGTCCTACGGCTGCATTCCAGTTTACTTGTCCAATGGCTGCATTCCAGTTTACTTGTCCTAGGGCTGCATTCCAGTTCACTTGTTCTAGGGCTGCATTCCAGTTCACTTGTTCTAGGGCTGCATTCCAGTATCACTTGTCCTTGCATTCCAGTAGACCTGTCCTAGGGCTGCATTCCAGTTTACTTGTCCTAGGGCTGCATTCCAGTTCACTTGTCCTAGGGCTGCATTCCAGTTCACTTGTCCTAGGGCTGCATTCCAGGTCAATTGTCCTACGGCTTCATTTCAGTTTACTTGTCCAATGGCTGCATTCCAGTTTACTTGTCCTAGGGCTGCATTCCAGTGCACTTGTCCTAGGGCTGCATTCCAGTTCACTTGTCCTAGGGCTGCATTCCAGTTCACTTGTCCTAGGGCTGCATTCCAGTTCACTTGGTTTAGGGCTGCATTCCAGTTTACTTGTCCTGAATTCCAGGCACTTGTCCTATGCATTCCAGTTCACTTGTCATAAGGCTGCATTCCAGGTCACTTGTCCTTCGGCTTCATTTCAGTTTCACTTGTCCTAGGGCTGCATTCCAGGTCACTTGTCCTATGGCTGCATTTCAGTTCACTTGTTCTAGGGCTGCATTCCAGTTCACTTGTTCTAGGGCTGCATTCCAGTAGACTTGTCCTAGGGCTGCATTCCAGTTCACTTGTCCTTAGGCTGTATTCCAGTTCACTTGTCATAAGGCTGCATTCCAGGTCACTTGTCCTGGGGCTGCATTCCAGTTCACTTGTCCAAGGGCTGCATTCCAGTTCATTTGTCCCAGTGCTGCATTCCAGTATACTTGTCTTGTTCCAGTACACTTGTCATGAGGCTGCATTCCAGGTCACTTGTCCTAGGGCTGCATTCCAGTTTACTTGTCCTAGGGCTGCATTCCAGTTCACTTGTCCTAGGCTGCATTCCAGTTCACTTGTCCTAGGGCTGCATTCCAGTTCACTTGTCCTAGGGCTGCATTCCAGTCAATTGTCCTACGGCTGCATTCCAGTTTACTTGTCCGAGGCTGCATTCCAGTTTACTTGTTCTAGGGCTGCATTCCAGTAGACTTGTCCTAGGGCTGCATTCCAGTTCACTTGTTCTAGGGCTGCATTCCAGTTCACTTGTCCTGGGGCTGCATTCCAGTCACTTTTCCTAGGGCTGCATTCCAGTTCACTTGTCCTAGAGCTGAATTCCAGAGCACTTTTCCTAGGGCTGCATTCCAGTTCACTTGTCCTAGGGCTGCATTCCAGGTCACTTGTCCTAGGGCTTCATTTCAGTTTACTTGTCCTATACGGCTGCATTCCAGTTTACTTGTCCTAGGGCTGCATTCCAGTTCACTTGTCCTAGGGCTGCATTCCAGTTCACTTGTTCTAGGGCTGCATTCCAGTAGAATTGTCCTCGGGCTGCATTCCAGTAGACCTGTCCTAGGGCTGCATTCCAGTTTACTTGTCCTAGGGCTGAATTCCAGAGCACTTGTCCTAGGGCTGCATTCCAGTTCACTTGTCCTAGGGCTGCATTCCAGGTCAATTGTCCTACGGCTTCATTTCAGTTTACTTGTCCAATGGCTGCATTCCAGTTTACTTGTCCTAGGGCTGCATTCCAGTTCACTTGTTCTAGGGCTGCATTCCAGTTCACTTGTCCTGGGGCTGCATTCCAGTTCACTTGTCCTAGGGCTGCATTCCAGTTCACTTGTTTAGGGCTGCATTCCAGTTTACTTGTCCTAGGGCTGCATTCCAGAGCACTTGTCCTAGGGCTGCATTCCAGTTCACTTGTCATAAGGCTGCATTCCAGGTCACTTGTCCTACATGCATTTCAGTTTCACTTGTCCTAGGGCTGCATTCCAGGTCACTTGTCCTATGGCTGCATTTCAGTTCACTTGTTCTAGGCTGCATTCCAGTTCACTTGTTCTAGGGCTGCATTCCAGTTCACTTGTCCTAGGGCTGCATTCCAGTTCACCCAGTGTGCATTCCAGTAGTCCTACGGCTGCATTCCAGTTCACTTGTCACTGCATTCCAGGTCACTTGTCTAGGGCTGCATTCCAGTTTACTTGTCCTAGGGCTGCATTCCAGTTCACTTGTCCTAGGCTGACTTGTCCTAGGGCTGCATTCCAGTTCACTTGTCCTAGGGCTGCATTCCAGGTCAATTGTCCTAGGGCTTCATTTCAGTTTACTTGTCCGAGGCTGCATTCCAGTTTACTTGTCCTAGGGCTGCATTCCAGTTCACTTGTCCTAAGGCTGCATTCCAGTTCACATGTTCTACGGATGCATTCCAGTACACTTGTCAGCATTCCAGTTCACTTGTTCTTGCATTCCAGTTCACTTGTTCTAGGGCTGCATTCCAGTTCACTTGTCCTAGGGCTGCATTCCAGTTCACTTGTCCTAAGGCTGCATTCCAGTTCACTTGTCATTGTTCCAGGTCACTTGTCTGCATTCCAGTTCACTTGTCCAAGGGCTGCATTCCAGTTCACTTGTCCTAGGGCTGCATTCCAGTTACTTGTCCTAGGGCTGCATTCCAGGTACACTTGTCCTAGGGCTGCATTCCAGTTCACTTGTCATACTTGCATTCCAGTTCCACTTGTCCTAGGGCTGCATTCCAGTTCACTTGTCCTAGGGCTGCATTCCAGTTCACTTGTTCTAGGGCTGCATTCAGTTCAATTGTTCTAGGGCTGCATTCCAGTAAACTTGTCCTAGGGCTGCATTCCAGTTTACTTGTCCTAGGGCTGCATTCCAGTACACTTGTCAGTCACTTGTCCTAGGGCTGCATTCCAGTTTACTTGTCCCAGGGCTGCATTCCAATTCACTTGTCCTAGGGCTGCATTCCAGTATACTTGTCCTACGGCTGCATTCCAGGACACTTGTCCTTGGGATGCATTCCAGGTCACTTGTCATACGGCTGCATTCCAGTTCACTTGTCCTAGGGCTGCATTCCAGTTCACTTGTCCTAGGGCTGCATTCCAGTTCACTTGTCCTCGGGCTGCATTCCAGTTCACTTGTCCTAGGCTGCATTCCAGTTCACTTGTTCTAGGGCTGCATTCCAGTTCACTTGTCCTAAGGCTGCATTCCAGTTCATGTTGTCCTACGGCATTCATTCCAGTTTCAGTTTTACTTGTCCTAGGGCTGCATTCCAGTTCACTTGTTCTAGGGCTGCATTCCAGTTCACTTGTTCTAGGGCTGCATTCCAGTAGACTTGTCCTAGGGCTGCATTCCAGTTTACTTGTCCTAGGGCTGCATTCCAGTTCACTTGTCCTAAGGCTGCATTCCAGGTCACTTGTCCTACGGCTTCATTTCAGTTTACTTGTCCTAGGGCTGCATTCCAGTTCACTTGTCCTAGGCTGCATTCCAGTTCACTTGTTCTAGGGCTGCATTCCAGTTCACTTGTTCTAGGGCTGCATTCCAGTTCACTTGTCCTAGGGCTGCATTCCAGTTCACTTGTCCTAGGGCTGCATTCCAGTTCACTTGTCCTAGGCTGCATTCCAGTTCACTTGTCCTAGGGCTGCATTCCACCACACTTGTCCTAGGGCTGCATTCCAGTTCACTTGTCCTACGGCTGCATTCCAGTTCACTTGTCCTTGGGATGAATTCCAGGTCACTTGTCATACGGCTGCATTCCAGGACCCTTGTCCTAAGGCTGCATTCCAGTTCACTTGTCATGGGGCTGCATTCCAGTAGACTTGTCCTAGGGCTGCATTCCAGTTCACTTGTCCTTAGGCTGCATTCCAGGACCCTTGTCCTAAGGCTGCATTCCAGTATACCTGTCCTACGGCTGCATTCCAGGACACTTGTCCTTGGGATGAATTCCAGGTCACTTGTCATAGGCTGCATTCCAGGACCTTGTCCTAGGGCTGCATTCCAGTTCCACACTTGTCCTAGGGCTGCATTCCAGTTCACTTGTCCTAGGGCTGCATTCCAGTTCACTTGTTTTAGGGCTGCATTCCAGTTTACTTGTCCTAAGGCTGCATTCCAGTTCACTTGTCATAAGGCTGCATTCCAGGTCACTTGTCCTAGGCTTCATTCAGTTTTACTTGTCCTAGGGCTGCATTCCAGTTCACTTGTCCTATGGCTGCATTCCAGTTCACTTGTTCTAGGGCTGCATTCCAGTAGACTTGTTTTAGGGCTGCATTCCAGTTTACTTGTCCTAAGGCTGCATTCCAGTTCACTTGTCATAAGGCTGCATTCCAGGTCACTTGTCCTACGGCTTCATTTCAGTTTTACTTGTCCTAGGGCTGCATTCCAGTTCACTTGTCCTATGGCTGCATTCCAGTTCACTTGTTCTAGGGCTGCATTCCAGTTCACTTGTTCTAGGGCTGCATTCCAGTAGACTTGTCCTAGGGCTGCATTCCAGTTCACTTGTCCTTAGGCTGCATTCCAGTTCACTTGTCATAAGGCTGCATTCCAGGTCACTTGTCCTGGGGCTGCATTCCAGTTCACTTGTCCAAGGGCTGCATTCCAATTCATTTGTCCCAGTGCTGCATTCCAGTATACTTGTTCCAGTTCACTTGTTTTAGGGCTGCATTCCAGTTTACTTGTCCCAGGGCTGCATTCCAATTCACTTGTCCTAGGGCTGCATTCCAGTATACTTGTCCTACGGCTGCATTCCAGGACACTTGTCCTTGAAATTCCAGGTCACTTGTCATACGGCTGCATTCCAGTTCACTTGTCCTAGGGCTGCATTCCAGTTCACTTGTCCTAGGGCTGCATTCCAGTTCACTTGTCCTAGGGCTGCATTCCAGTTCACTTGTTTTAGGGCTGCATTCCAGTTTACTTGTCCTAAGGCTGCATTCCAGTTCACTTGTCCTAAGGCTGCATTCCAGTCACTTGTCCTACGGCTTCATTTCAGTTTTACTTGTCCTAGGGCTGCATTCCAGTTCACTTGTCCTAGGGCTGCATTCCAGTTCACTTGTTCTAGGGCTGCATTCCAGTAGACTTGTTTTAGGGCTGCATTCCAGTTTACTTGTCCTAAGGCTGCATTCCAGTTCACTTGTCATAAGGCTGCATTCAGGTCACTTGTCCTACAGCTTCATTTCAGTTTTACTTGTCCTAGGGCTGCATTCCAGTTCACTTGTCCTATGGCTGCATTCCAGTTCACTTGTTCTAGGGCTGCATTCCAGTTCACTTGTTCTAGGGCTGCATTCCAGTAGACTTGTCCTAGGGCTGCATTCCAGTTCACTTGTCCTTAGGCTGCATTCCAGTTCACTTGTCATAAGGCTGCATTCCAGGTCACTTGTCCTGGGGCTGCATTCCAGTTCACTTGTCCAAGGGCTGCATTCCAATTCATTTGTCCCAGTGCTGCATTCCAGTATACTTGTTCCAGTTCACTTGTTTTAGGGCTGCATTCCAGTTTACTTGTCCCAGGGCTGCATTCCAATTCACTTGTCCTAGGGCTGCATTCCAGTATACTTGTCCTACGGCTGCATTCCAGGACACTTGTCCTTGGGATGAATTCCAGGTCACTTGTCATACGGCTGCATTCCAGTTCACTTGTCCTAGGGCTGCATTCCAGTTCACTTGTTCTAGGGCTGCATTCCAGTTCACTTGTTCTAGGGCTGCATTCCAGTTCACTTGTCCAAGGGCTGCATTCCAGTTCACTTGTCCTAAGGCTGCATTCCAGTTCACTTGTCATAAGGCTGCATTCCAGGTCACTTGTCCTGGGGCTGCATTCCAGTTCATTTGTCCCAGGCTGCATTCCAGTATACTTGTTCCAGTTCACTTGTTTTAGGGCTGCATTCCAGTTTACTTGTCCCAGGGCTGCATTCCAATTCACTTGTCCTAGGGCTGCATTCCAGTATACTTGTCCTACGGCTGCATTCCAGGACACTTGTCCTTGGGATGAATTCCAGGTCACTTGTCATACGGCTGCATTCCAGGACCCTTGTCCTAAGGCTGCATTCCAGTTCACTTGTCATGGGGCTGCATTCCAGTTCACTTGTCCTTGGGCTGCATTCCAGTTCACTTGTTTTAGGGCTGCATTCCAGTTCACTTGTTCTAAGGCTGCATTCCAGTTCACTTGTCATAAGGCTGCATTCCAGTTCACTTGTCCTAAGGCTGCATTCCAGTTCACTTGTCATGGGGCTGCATTCCAGTTCACTTGTCCTTGGGCTGCATTCCAGTTCACTTGTTCTAGGGCTGCATTCCAGTTCACTTGTTCTAGGGCTGCATTCCAGTAGACTTGTCCTAGGGCTGCATTCCAGTTCACTTGTCCTTAGGCTGCATTCCAGGACCCTTGTCCTAAGGCTGCATTCCAGTATACTTGTCCTACGGCTGCATTCCAGGACACTTGTCCTTGGGATGAATTCCAGGTCACTTGTCATACGGCTGCATTCCAGTTTACTTGTCCTAGGGCTGAATTCCACCACACTTGTCCTAGGGCTGCATTCCAGTTCACTTGTCCTAGGGCTGCATTCCAGTTCACTTGTTTTAGGGCTGCATTCCAGTTTTACTTGTCCTAGGGCTGCATTCCAGTTCACTTGTCCTATGGCTGCATTCCAGTTCACTTGTTCTAGGGCTGCATTCCAGTTCACTTGTTCTAGGGCTGCATTCCAGTTGACTTGTTTTAGGGCTGCATTCCAGTTTACTTGTCCTAAGGCTGCATTCCAGTTCACTTGTCATAAGGCTGCATTCCAGGTCACTTGTCCTACGTTCATTTCAGTTTTACTTGTCCTAGGGCTGCATTCCAGTTCACTTGTCCTATGGCTGCATTCCAGTTCACTTGTTCTAGGGCTGCATTCCAGTTCACTTGTTCTAGGGCTGCATTCCAGTAGACTTGTCCTAGGGCTGCATTCCAGTTCACTTGTCCTTAGGCTGCATTCCAGTTCACTTGTCATAAGGCTGCATTCCAGGTCACTTGTCCTGGGGCTGCATTCCAATTCATTTGTCCCAGTGCTGCATTCCAGTATACTTGTTCCAGTTCACTTGTTTTAGGGCTGCATTCCAGTTTACTTGTCCCAGGGCTGCATTCCAATTCACTTGTCCTAGGGCTGCATTCCAGTTCACTTGTTTTAGGGCTGCATTCCAGTTTACTTGTCCTAAGGCTGCATTCCTAGGGCTGAATTCCACTTGTCCTAGGGCTGCATTCCAGTTCACTTGTCCTAGGGCTGCATTCCAGTTCACTTGTTTTAGGGTGCATTCCAGTTTACTTGTCCTAAGGCTGCATTCCAGTTCACTTGTCATAAGGCTGCATTCCAGGTCACTTGTCCTATGGCTTCATTTCAGTTTTACTTGTCCTAGGGCTGCATTCCAGTTCACTTGTCCTATGGCTGCATTCCAGTTCACTTGTTCTAGGGCTGCATTCCAGTTCACTTGTCCTAAGGCTGCATTTCAGTTCTACTTGTTTTAGGGCTGCATTCCAGTTTACTTGTCCTAAGGCTGCATTCCAGTTCACTTGTCATAAGGCTGCATTCCAGGTCACTTGTCCTATTCATTTCAGTTTTACTTGTCCTAGGGCTGCATTCCAGTTCACTTGTCCTATGGCTGCATTCCAGTTCACTTGTTCTAGGGCTGCATTCCAGTTCACTTGTTCTAGGGCTGCATTCCAGTAGACTTGTCCTAGGGCTGCATTCCAGTTCACTTGTCCTTAGGCTGCATTCCAGTTCACTTGTCATAAGGCTGCATTCCAGGTCACTTGTCCTGGGGCTGCATTCCAATTCATTTGTCCCAGTGCTGCATTCCAGTTACTTGTTCCAGTTCACTTGTTTTAGGGCTGCATTCCAGTTTACTTGTCCCAGGGCTGCATTCCAGTCACTTGTCCTAGGGCTGCATTCCAGTATACTTGTCCTACGGCTGCATTCCAGGACACTTGTCCTTGGGATGAATTCCAGGACCCTTGTCCTAGGGCTGCATTCCAGTTCACTTGTCCTAGGGCTGCATTCCAGTTCACTTGTCCTAGGGCTGCATTCCAGTTCACTTGTTTTAGGGCTGCATTCCAGTTTACTTGTCCTAAGGCTGCATTTCAGTTCTACTTGTCATAGGGCTGCATTCCAGTTCACTTGTCCTATTCATTTCAGTTTTACTTGTCCTAGGGCTGCATTCCAGTTCACTTGTCCTATGGCTGCATTCCAGTTCACTTGTTCTAGGGCTGCATTCCAGTTCACTTGTTCTAGGGCTGCATTCCAGTAGACTTGTTTTAGGGCTGCATTCCAGTTTACTTGTCCTAAGGCTGCATTCCAGTTCACTTGTCATAAGGCTGCATTCCAGGTCACTTGTCCTACGGCTTCATTTCAGTTTTACTTGTCCTAGGGCTGCATTCCAGTTCACTTGTCCTATGGCTGCATTCCAGTTCACTTGTTCTAGGGCTGCATTCCAGTTCACTTGTTCTAGGGCTGCATTCCAGTAGACTTGTCCTAGGGCTGCATTCCAGTTCACTTGTCCTTAGGCTGCATTCCAGTTCACTTGTCATAAGGCTGCATTCCAGGTCACTTGTCCTGGGGCTGCATTCCAGTTTTGTCCCAGTGCTGCATTCCAGTATACTTGTTCCAGTTCACTTGTTTTAGGGCTGCATTCCAGTTTACTTGTCCCAGGGCTGCATTCCAATTCACTTGTCCTAGGGCTGCATTCCAGTATACTTGTCCTACGGCTGCATTCCAGGACACTTGTCCTTGGGATGAATTCCAGGTCACTTGTCATACGGCTGCATTCCAGTTCACTTGTCCTCGGGCTGCATTCCAGTTCACTTGTCCTCGGGCTGCATTCCAGTTCACTTGTCCTGGGGCTGCATTCCAGTTCACTTGTCCAAGGGCTGCATTCCAGTCCCAGTGCTGCATTCCAGTATACTTGTCATAAGGCTGCATTCCAGGTCACTTGTCCTGGGGCTGCATTCCAGTTCCCAATGCTGCATTCCAGTATACTTGTTCCAGTTCACTTGTTTTAGGGCTGCATTCCAGTTTACTTGTCCCAGGGCTGCATTCCAATTCACTTGTCCTAGGGCTGCATTCCAGTATACTTGTCCTACGGCTGCATTCCAGGACACTTGTCCTTGGGATGAATTCCAGGTCACTTGTCATACGGCTGCATTCCAGGACCCTTGTCCTAAGGCTGCATTCCAGTTCACTTGTCATGGGGCTGCATTCCAGTTCACTTGTCCTTGGGCTGCATTCCAGTTCACTTGTTTTAGGGCTGCATTCCAGTTTACTTGTACTAAGGCTGCATTCCAGTTCACTTGTCATGGGGCTGCATTCCAGTTCACTTGTCCTTGGGCTGCATTCCAGTTCACTTGTTCTAGGGCTGCATTCCAGTTCACTTGTTCTAGGGCTGCATTCCAGTAGACTTGTCCTAGGGCTGCATTCCAGTTCACTTGTCCTTAGGCTGCATTCCAGTACCCTTGTCCATATACTGCATTCCAGTATACTTGTCCTACGGCTGCATTCCAGGACACTTGTCCTTGGGATGAATTCCAGTTCACTTGTCCTGGGGCTGCATTCCAGTTCACTTGTCCAAGAGCTGCATTCCAATTCATTTGTCCCAGTGCTGCATTCCAGTATACTTGTCATAAGGCTGCATTCCAGGTCACTTGTCCTGGGGCTGCATTCCAATTCATTTGTCCCAGTGCTGCATTCCAGTATACTTGTTCCAGTTCACTTGTTTTAGGGCTGCATTCCAGTTCACTTGTCATAAGGCTGCATTCCAGGTCACTTGTCCTACGGCTTCATTTCAGTTTTACTTGTCCTAGGGCTGCATTCCAGTTCACTTGTCCTATGGCTGCATTCCAGTTCACTTGTTCTAGGGCTGCATTCCAGTTCACTTGTTCTAGGGCTGCATTCCAGTAGACTTGTCCTAGGGCTGCATTCCAGTTCACTTGTCCTTAGGCTGCATTCCAGTTCACTTGTCATAAGGCTGCATTCCAGGTCACTTGTCCTGGGGCTGCATTCCAATTCATTTGTCCCAGTGCTGCATTCCAGTATACTTGTTCCAGTTCACTTGTTTTAGGGCTGCATTCCAGTTTACTTGTCCCAGGGCTGCATTCCAATTCACTTGTCCTAGGGCTGCATTCCAGTATACTTGTCCTACGGCTGCATTCCAGGACACTTGTCCTTGGGATGAATTCCAGGACCCTTGTCCTAGGGCTGCATTCCACCACACTTGTCCTAGGGCTGAATTCCACCACACTTGTCCTAGGGCTGCATTCCAGTTCACTTGTTTTAGGGCTGCATTCCAGTTTACTTGTCCTAAGGCTGCATTCCAGTTCACTTGTCATAAGGCTGCATTCCAGGTCACTTGTCCTACGGCTTCATTTCAGTTTTACTTGTCCTAGGGCTGCATTCCAGTTCACTTGTCCTATGGCTGCATTCCAGTTCACTTGTTCTAGGGCTGCATTCCAGTTCACTTGTTCTAGGGCTGCATTCCAGTAGACTTGTTTTAGGGCTGCATTCCAGTTTACTTGTCCTAAGGCTGCATTCCAGTTCACTTGTCATAAGGCTGCATTCCAGGTCACTTGTCCTACGGCTTCATTTCAGTTTTACTTGTCCTAGGGCTGCATTCCAGTTCACTTGTCCTATGGCTGCATTCCAGTTCACTTGTTCTAGGGCTGCATTCCAGTTCACTTGTTCTAGGGCTGCATTCCAGTAGACTTGTCCTAGGGCTGCATTCCAGTTCACTTGTCCTTAGGCTGCATTCCAGTTCACTTGTCATAAGGCTGCATTCCAGGTCACTTGTCCTGGGGCTGCATTCCAATTCATTTGTCCCAGTGCTGCATTCCAGTATACTTGTTCCAGTTCACTTGTTTTAGGGCTGCATTCCAGTTTACTTGTCCCAGGGCTGCATTCCAATTCACTTGTCCTAGGGCTGCATTCCAGTATACTTGTCCTACGGCTGCATTCCAGGACACTTGTCCTTGGGATGAATTCCAGGTCACTTGTCATACGGCTGCATTCCAGTTCACTTGTCCTCGGGCTGCATTCCACCACACTTGTCCTCGGGCTGCATTCCAGTTCACTTGTCCTGGGGCTGCATTCCAGTTCACTTGTCCAAGGGCTGCATTCCAATTCATTTGTCCCAGTGCTGCATTCCAGTATACTTGTCATAAGGCTGCATTCCAGGTCACTTGTCCTGGGGCTGCATTCCAATTCATTTGTCCCAATGCTGCATTCCAGTATACTTGTTCCAGTTCACTTGTTTTAGGGCTGCATTCCAGTTTACTTGTCCCAGGGCTGCATTCCAATTCACTTGTCCTAGGGCTGCATTCCAGTATACTTGTCCTACGGCTGCATTCCAGGACACTTGTCCTTGGGATGAATTCCAGGTCACTTGTCATACGGCTGCATTCCAGGACCCTTGTCCTAAGGCTGCATTCCAGTTCACTTGTCATGGGGCTGCATTCCAGTTCACTTGTCCTTGGGCTGCATTCCAGTTCACTTGTTTTAGGGCTGCATTCCAGTTTACTTGTACTAAGGCTGCATTCCAGTTCACTTGTCATGGGGCTGCATTCCAGTTCACTTGTCCTTGCATTCCAGTTCACTTGTTCTAGGGCTGCATTCCAGTTCACTTGTTCTAGGGCTGCATTCCAGTAGACTTGTCCTAGGGCTGCATTCCAGTTCACTTGTCCTTAGGCTGCATTCCAGGACCCTTGTCCATATACTGCATTCCAGTATACTTGTCCTACGGCTGCATTCCAGGACACTTGTCCTTGGGATGAATTCCAGTTCACTTGTCCTGGGGCTGCATTCCAGTTCACTTGTCCAAGAGCTGCATTCCAATTCATTTGTCCCAGTGCTGCATTCCAGTATACTTGTCATAAGGCTGCATTCCAGGTCACTTGTCCTGGGGCTGCATTCCAATTCATTTGTCCCAGTGCTGCATTCCAGTATACTTGTTCCAGTTCACTTGTTTTAGGGCTGCATTCCAGTTTACTTGTCCCAGGGCTGCATTCCAATTCACTTGTCCTAGGGCTGCATTCCAGTATACTTGTCCTACGGCTGCATTCCAGGACACTTGTCCTTGGGATGAATTCCAGGTCACTTGTCATACGGCTGCATTCCAGGACCCTTGTCCTAAGGCTGCATTCCAGTTCACTTGTCATGGGGCTGCATTCCAGTTCACTTGTCCTTGGGCTGCATTCCAGTTCACTTGTTTTAGGGCTGCATTCCAGTTTACTTGTACTAAGGCTGCATTCCAGTTCACTTGTCATGGGGCTGCATTCCAGTTCACTTGTCCTTGGGCTGCATTCCAGTTCACTTGTTCTAGGGCTGCATTCCAGTTCACTTGTTCTAGGGCTGCATTCCAGTAGACTTGTCCTAGGGCTGCATTCCAGTTCACTTGTCCTTAGGCTGCATTCCAGGACCCTTGTCCATATACTGCATTCCAGTATACTTGTCCTACGGCTGCATTCCAGGACACTTGTCCTTGGGATGAATTCCAGGTCACTTGTCATACGGCTGCATTCCAGGACCCTTGTCCTAGGGCTGAATTCCACCACACTTGTCCTAGGGCTGCATTCCAGTTCACTTGTCCTAGGGCTGCATTCCAGTTCACTTGTTTTAGGGCTGCATTCCAGTTTACTTGTCCTAAGGCTGCATTCCAGTTCACTTGTCATAAGGCTGCATTCCAGGTCACTTGTCCTACGGCTTCATTTCAGTTTTACTTGTCCTAGGGCTGCATTCCAGTTCACTTGTCCTATGGCTGCATTCCAGTTCACTTGTTCTAGGGCTGCATTCCAGTTCACTTGTTCTAGGGCTGCATTCCAGTAGACTTGTTTTAGGGCTGCATTCCAGTTTACTTGTCCTAAGGCTGCATTCCAGTTCACTTGTCATAAGGCTGCATTCCAGGTCACTTGTCCTACGGCTTCATTTCAGTTTTACTTGTCCTAGGGCTGCATTCCAGTTCACTTGTCCTATGGCTGCATTCCAGTTCACTTGTTCTAGGGCTGCATTCCAGTTCACTTGTTCTAGGGCTGCATTCCAGTAGACTTGTTTTAGGGCTGCATTCCAGTTTACTTGTCCTTAGGCTGCATTCCAGTTCACTTGTCATAAGGCTGCATTCCAGGTCACTTGTCCTGGGGCTGCATTCCAATTCATTTGTCCCAGTGCTGCATTCCAGTATACTTGTTCCAGTTCACTTGTTTTAGGGCTGCATTCCAGTTTACTTGTCCCAGGGCTGCATTCCAATTCACTTGTCCTAGGGCTGCATTCCAGTATACTTGTCCTACGGCTGCATTCCAGGACACTTGTCCTTGGGATGAATTCCAGGTCACTTGTCATACGGCTGCATTCCAGTTCACTTGTCCTAGGGCTGCATTCCAGTTCAATTGTTCTAGGGCTGCATTCCAGTTCACTTGTCCTGGGGCTGCATTCCAGTTCACTTGTCCAAGGGCTGCATTCCAGTTCATTTGTCCCAGGCTGCATTCCAGTTCACTTGTCATAAGGCTGCATTCCAGGTCACTTGTCCTGGGGCTGCATTCCAGTAGACTTGTTTTAGGGCTGCATTCCAGTTTACTTGTCCCAGGGCTGCATTCCAATTCACTTGTCCTAGGGCTGCATTCCAGTATACTTGTCCTACGGCTGCATTCCAGGACACTTGTCCTTGGGATGAATTCCAGGTCACTTGTCATACGGCTGCATTCCAGGACCCTTGTCCTAAGGCTGCATTCCAGTTCACTTGTCATGGGGCTGCATTCCAGTGCACTTGTCCTTGGGCTGCATTCCAGTTCACTTGTTTTAGGGCTGCATTCCAGTTTACTTGTACTAAGGCTGCATTCCAGTTCACTTGTCCTAGGGCTGCATTCCAGTTCACTTGTCCTTGGGCTGCATTCCAGTTCACTTGTTCTAGGGCTGCATTCCAGTTCACTTGTTCTAGGGCTGCATTCCAGTTCACTTGTCCTAGGGCTGCATTCCAGTTCACTTGTCCTTAGGCTGCATTCCAGGACTTGTCCATAGGGCTGCATTCCAGTTCACTTGTCCTAGGGCTGCATTCCAGTTCACTTGTCCTAGGGCTGCATTCCAGTTCACTTGTCCTGGGGCTGCATTCCAGTTCACTTGTCCAAGAGCTGCATTCCAATTCATTTGTCCCAGTGCTGCATTCCAGTATACTTGTCATAAGGCTGCATTCCAGGTCACTTGTCCTGGGGCTGCATTCCAATTCATTTGTCCCAGTGCTGCATTCCAGTATACTTGTTCCAGTTCACTTGTTTTAGGGCTGCATTCCAGTTTACTTGTCCCAGGGCTGCATTCCAGTTCACTTGTCCTAGGGCTGCATTCCAGTTCACTTGTCCTAGGGCTGCATTCCAGGACACTTGTCCTTGGGATGAATTCCAGGTCACTTGTCATACGGCTGCATTCCAGGACCTTGTCCTAAGGCTGCATTCCAGTTCACTTGTCATGGGGCTGCATTCCAGTTCACTTGTCCTTGGGCTGCATTCCAGTTCACTTGTTTTAGGGCTGCATTCCAGTTTACTTGTCCTAAGGCTGCATTTCAGTTCTACTTGTCCTAGGGCTGCATTCCAGTTCACTTGTCCTAGGGCTGCATTCCAGTTCACTTGTTCTAGGGCTGCATTCCAGTTCACTTGTTCTAGGGCTGCATTCCAGTAGACTTGTCCTAGGGCTGCATTCCAGTTCACTTGTCCTTAGGCTGCATTCCAGGACCCTTGTCCATATACTGCATTCCAGTATACTTGTCCTACGGCTGCATTCCAGGACACTTGTCCTTGGGATGAATTCCAGGTCACTTGTCATACGGCTGCATTCCAGGACCCTTGTCCTAGGGCTGAATTCCACCACACTTGTCCTAGGGCTTCATTCCAGTTCACTTGTCCTAGGGCTGCATTCCAGTTCACTTGTTTTAGGGCTGCATTCCAGTTTACTTGTCCTAAGGCTGCATTCCAGTTCACTTGTCATAAGGCTGCATTCCAGGTCACTTGTCCTACGGCTTCATTTCAGTTTTACTTGTCCTAGGGCTGCATTCCAGTTCACTTGTCCTATGGCTGCATTCCAGTTCACTTGTTCTAGGGCTGCATTCCAGTTCACTTGTTCTAGGGCTGCATTCCAGTAGACTTGTTTTAGGGCTGCATTCCAGTTTACTTGTCCTAAGGCTGCATTCCAGTTCACTTGTCATAAGGCTGCATTCCAGGTCACTTGTCCTACGGCTTCATTTCAGTTTTACTTGTCCTAGGGCTGCATTCCAGTTCACTTGTCCTATGGCTGCATTCCAGTTCACTTGTTCTAGGGCTGCATTCCAGTTCACTTGTTCTAGGGCTGCATTCCAGTAGACTTGTTTTAGGGCTGCATTCCAGTTTACTTGTCCTTAGGCTGCATTCCAGTTCACTTGTCATAAGGCTGCATTCCAGGTCACTTGTCCTGGGGCTGCATTCCAATTCATTTGTCCCAGTGCTGCATTCCAGTTACTTGTTCCAGTTCACTTGTTTTAGGGCTGCATTCCAGTTTACTTGTCCCAGGGCTGCATTCCAGTTCACTTGTCCTAGGGCTGCATTCCAGTATACTTGTCCTAGGCTGCATTCCAGGACACTTGTCCTTGGGATGAATTCCAGGTCACTTGTCATACGGCTGCATTCCAGGACCCTTGTCCTAAGGCTGCATTCCAGTTCACTTGTCATGGGGCTGCATTCCAGTTCACTTGTCCTTGGGCTGCATTCCAGTTCACTTGTTTTAGGGCTGCATTCCAGTTTACTTGTACTAAGGCTGCATTCCAGTTCACTTGTCATGGGGCTGCATTCCAGTTCACTTGTCCTAGGGCTGCATTCCAGTTCACTTGTTCTAGGGCTGCATTCCAGTTCACTTGTTCTAGGGCTGCATTCCAGTAGACTTGTCCTAGGGCTGCATTCCAGTTCACTTGTCCTTAGGCTGCATTCCAGGACCCTTGTCCATATACTGCATTCCAGTATACTTGTCCTACGGCTGCATTCCAGGACACTTGTCCTTGGGCTGCATTCCAGTTCACTTGTTTTAGGGCTGCATTCCAGTTTACTTGTACTAAGGCTGCATTCCAGTTCACTTGTCATGGGGCTGCATTCCAGTTCACTTGTCCTTGGGCTGCATTCCAGTTCACTTGTTCTAGGGCTGCATTCCAGTTCACTTGTTCTAGGGCTGCATTCCAGTAGACTTGTCCTAGGGCTGCATTCCAGTTCACTTGTCCTTAGGCTGCATTCCAGGACCCTTGTCCTAAGGCTGCATTCCAGTATACTTGTCCTACGGCTGCATTCCAGGACACTTGTCCTTGGGATGAATTCCAGGTCACTTGTCATACGGCTGCATTCCAGGACCCTTGTCCTAGGGCTGCATTCCAGTTCACTTGTCCTAGGGCTGCATTCCAGTTCACTTGTCCTAGGGCTGCATTCCAGTTCACTTGTTTTAGGGCTGCATTCCAGTTTACTTGTCCTAAGGCTGCATTCCAGTTCACTTGTCATAAGGCTGCATTCCAGGTCACTTGTCCTACGGCTTCATTTCAGTTTTACTTGTCCTAGGGCTGCATTCCAGTTCACTTGTCCTATGGCTGCATTCCAGTTCACTTGTTCTAGGGCTGCATTCCAGTTCACTTGTTCTAGGGCTGCATTCCAGTAGACTTGTTTTAGGGCTGCATTCCAGTTTACTTGTCCTAAGGCTGCATTCCAGTTCACTTGTCATGTGGCTGCATTCCAGTTCACTTGTCCTACGGCTTCATTTCAGTTTTACTTGTCCTAGGGCTGCATTCCAGTTCACTTGTCCTATGGCTGCATTCCAGTTCACTTGTTCTAGGGCTGCATTCCAGTTCACTTGTTCTAGGGCTGCATTCCAGTAGACTTGTCCTATGCATTCCAGTTCACTTGTCCTATTCCAGTTCACTTGTCATAAGGCTGCATTCCAGTTCACTTGTCCTGGGGCTGCATTCCAGTTTCATTTGTCCCAGTGCTGCATTCCAGTATACTTGTTCCAGTTCACTTGTTTTAGGGCTGCATTCCAGTTTACTTGTCCTAGGGCTGCATTCCAGTTCACTTGTCCTAGGGCTGCATTCCAGTTCACTTGTCCTAGGGCTGCATTCCAGTTCACTTGTCCTAGGGCTGCATTCCAGGACTTGTCCTAGGGCTGAATTCCACCACACTTGTCCTAGGGCTGCATTCCAGTTCACTTGTCCTAGGGCTGCATTCCAGTTCACTTGTTTTAGGGCTGCATTCCAGTTTACTTGTCCTAAGGCTGCATTCCAGTTCACTTGTCATAAGGCTGCATTCCAGGTCACTTGTCCTACGGCTTCATTTCAGTTTTACTTGTCCTAGGGCTGCATTCCAGTTCACTTGTCCTATGGCTGCATTCCAGTTCACTTGTTCTAGGGCTGCATTCCAGTTCACTTGTTCTAGGGCTGCATTCCAGTTCACTTGTTCTAGGGCTGCATTCCAGTTTACTTGTCCTAAGGCTGCATTCCAGTTCACTTGTCATAAGGCTGCATTCCAGGTCACTTGTCCTACGGCTTCATTTCAGTTTTACTTGTCCTAGGGCTGCATTCCAGTTCACTTGTCCTATGGCTGCATTCCAGTTCACTTGTTCTAGGGCTGCATTCCAGTTCACTTGTTCTAGGGCTGCATTCCAGTAGACTTGTCCTAGGGCTGCATTCCAGTTCACTTGTCCTTAGGCTGCATTCCAGTTCACTTGTCATAAGGCTGCATTCCAGGTCACTTGTCCTGGGGCTGCATTCCAATTCATTTGTCCCAGTGCTGCATTCCAGTATACTTGTTCCAGTTCACTTGTTTTAGGGCTGCATTCCAGTTTACTTGTCCCAGGGCTGCATTCCAATTCACTTGTCCTAGGGCTGCATTCCAGTATACTTGTCCTACGGCTGCATTCCAGGACACTTGTCCTTGGGATGAATTCCAGGTCACTTGTCATACGGCTGCATTCCAGTTCACTTGTCCTCGGGCTGCATTCCACCACACTTGTCCTCGGGCTGCATTCCAGTTCACTTGTCCTCGGGCTGCATTCCATTTCACTTGTCCTGGCGCTGCATTCCAGTTCACTTGTCCTAGGGCTGCATTCCAGTTCACTTGTTCTAGGGCTGCATTCCAGTAGAATTGTCCTCGGGCTGCATTCCAGTAGACCTGTCCTAGGGCTGCATTCCAGTTTACTTGTCCTAGGGCTGAATTCCAGAGCACTTGTCCTAGGGCTGCATTCCAGTTCACTTGTCCTAGGGCTGCATTCCAGTTCACTTGTCCTAGGGCTGCATTCCAGTTCACTTGTCCTAGGGCTGCATTCCAGGTCAATTGTCCTACGGCTTCATTTCAGTTTACTTGTCCAATGGCTGCATGCCAGTTTACTTGTCCTAGGGCTGCATTCCAGTTTACTTGTCCTAGGGCTGCATTCCAGTTCACTTGTTCTAGGGCTGCATTCCAGTTTACTTGTCCTAGGGCTGAATTCCAGAGCACTTGTCCTAGGGCTGCATTCCAGTTCACTTGTCCTCGGGCTGCATTCCAGGTCAATTGTCCTACGGCTTCATTTCAGTTTACTTGTCCAATGGCTGCATTCCAGTTTACTTGTCCTAGGGCTGCATTCCAGTTCACTTGTTCTAGGGCTGCATTCCAGTTCACTTGTCCTGGGGCTGCATTCCAGTTCACTTGTCCTAGGGCTGCATTCCAGTTCACTTGGTTTAGGGCTGCATTCCAGTTTACTTGTCCTAGGGCTGAATTCCAGAGCACTTGTCCTAGGGCTGCATTCCAGTTCACTTGTCATAAGGCTGCATTCCAGGTCACTTGTCCTACGGCTTCATTTCAGTTTCACTTGTCCTAGGGCTGCATTCCAGGTCACTTGTCCTATGGCTGCATTTCAGTTCACTTGTTCTAGGGCTGCATTCCAGTTCACTTGTTCTAGGGCTGCATTCCAGTAGACTTGTCCTAGGGCTGCATTCCAGTTCACTTGTCCTTAGGCTGTGTTCACTTGTCATAAGGCTGCATTCCAGGTCACTTGTCCTAGGGCTGCATTCCAGTTCACTTGTCCTAGGGCTGCATTCCAGTTCACTTGTCCTAGGGCTGCATTCCAGTTCACTTGTCCTAGGGCTGCATTCCAGGTCAATTGTCCTACGGCTTCATTTCAGTTTACTTGTCCAATGGCTGCATTCCAGTTTACTTGTCCTAGGGCTGCATTCCAGTTTACTTGTCCTAGGGCTGCATTCCAGTTCACTTGTTCTAGGGCTGCATTCCAGTTTACTTGTCCTAGGGCTGAATTCCAGAGCACTTGTCCTAGGGCTGCATTCCAGTTCACTTGTCCTCGGGCTGCATTCCAGGTCAATTGTCCTACGGCTTCATTTCAGTTTACTTGTCCAATGGCTGCATTCCAGTTTACTTGTCCTAGGGCTGCATTCCAGTTCACTTGTTCTAGGGCTGCATTCCAGTTCACTTGTCCTGGGGCTGCATTCCAGTTCACTTGTCCTAGGGCTGCATTCCAGTTCACTTGGTTTAGGGCTGCATTCCAGTTTACTTGTCCTAGGGCTGAATTCCAGAGCACTTGTCCTAGGGCTGCATTCCACTTCACTTGTCATAAGGCTGCATTCCAGGTCACTTGTCCTACGGCTTCATTTCAGTTTCACTTGTCCTAGGGCTGCATTCCAGGTCACTTGTCCTATGGCTGCATTTCAGTTCACTTGTTCTAGGGCTGCATTCCAGTTCACTTGTTCTAGGGCTGCATTCCAGTAGACTTGTCCTAGGGCTGCATTCCAGTTCACTTGTCCTTAGGCTGTATTCCAGTTCACTTGTCATAAGGCTGCATTCCAGGTCACTTGTCCTGGGGCTGCATTCCAGTTCACTTGTCCTAGGGCTGAATTCCAGAGCACTTGTCCTAGGGCTGCATTCCAGTTCACTTGTCCTAGGGCTGCATTCCAGGTCAATTGTCCTACGGCTTCATTTCAGTTTACTTGTCCAATGGCTGCATGCCAGTTTACTTGTCCTAGGGCTGCATTCCAGTTTACTTGTCCTAGGGCTGCATTCCAGTTCACTTGTTCTAGGGCTGCATTCCAGTTTACTTGTCCTAGGGCTGAATTCCAGAGCACTTGTCCTAGGGCTGCATTCCAGTTCACTTGTCCTAGGGCTGCATTCCAGGTCAATTGTCCTACGGCTTCATTTCAGTTTACTTGTCCAATGGCTGCATTCCAGTTTACTTGTCCTAGGGCTGCATTCCAGTTCACTTGTTCTAGGGCTGCATTCCAGTTCACTTGTCCTGGGGCTGCATTCCAGTTCACTTGTCCTAGGGCTGCATTCCAGTTCACTTGGTTTAGGGCTGCATTCCAGTTTACTTGTCCTAGGGCTGAATTCCAGAGCACTTGTCCTAGGGCTGCATTCCAGTTCACTTGTCATAAGGCTGCATTCCAGGTCACTTGTCCTACGGCTTCATTTCAGTTTCACTTGTCCTAGGGCTGCATTCCAGGTCACTTGTCCTATGGCTGCATTTCAGTTCACTTGTTCTAGGGCTGCATTCCAGTTCACTTGTTCTAGGGCTGCATTCCAGTAGACTTGTCCTAGGGCTGCATTCCAGTTCACTTGTCCTTAGGCTGTATTCCAGTTCACTTGTCATAAGGCTGCATTCCAGGTCACTTGTCCTGGGGCTGCATTCCAGTTCACTTGTCCAAGGGCTGCATTCCAATTCATTTGTCCCAGTGCTGCATTCCAGTATACTTGTCCTACGGCTGCATTCCAGTACACTTGTCATAAGGCTACATTCCAGGTCACTAGTACTAGGGCTGCATTCCAGTTTACTTGTCCTAGGGCTGAATTCCAGAGCACTTGTCCTAGGGCTGCATTCCAGTTCACTTGTCATAAGGCTGCATTCCAGGTCACTTGTCCTACGGCTTCATTTCAGTTTCACTTGTCCTAGGGCTGCATTCCAGGTCACTTGTCCTATGGCTGCATTCCAGTTCACTTGTCCTAGGGCTGCATTCCAGGTCCTGGCTGTATTCCAGTTCACTTGTCATAAGGCTGCATTCCAGGTCACTTGTCCTACGGCTTCATTTCAGTTTCACTTGTCCTAGGGCTGCATTCCAGTTCACTTGTTCTAGGGCTGCATTCCAGTAGACTTGTCCTAGGGCTGCATTCCAGTTCACTTGTCCTTAGGCTGTATTCCAGTTCACTTGTCATAAGGTTGCATTCCAGGTCACTTGTCCCAGGGCTGCATTCCAGTTCACTTGTCCTAGGCTGCATTCCAGTTCACTTGTCCTACGGCTGCATTCCAGGACTTCACTTGTCCTTGGGCTGCATTCCAGGTCACTTGTCCTACGGCTGCATTCCAGTTCCCTTGTCCTAGGGCTGAATTCCACCACACTTGTCCTAGGGCTGCATTCCAGTTCACTTGTCCTAGGGCTGCATTCCAGTTCACTTGTCCTAGCATTCCAGGACACTTGTCATTCCAGGTCACTTGTCATACTGCATTCCAGTTGTCCTAGGGCTGAATTCATTGTCCTAGGGCTGCTTTCAGTCACCTTGCATTCCAGTTCACTTGTCCTCGGGCTGCATTCCAGTTTCACTTGTCCTAGGGCTGCATTCCAGTTCACTTGTTCTAGGGCTGCATTCCAGTAGAATTGTCCTCGGGCTGCATTCCAGTAGACCTGTCCTAGGGCTGCATTCCAGTTTACTTGTCCTAGGGCTGAATTCCAGAGCACTTGTCCTAGGGCTGCATTCCAGTTCACTTGTCCTAGGGCTGAATTCCAGAGCACTTGTCCTAGGGCTGCATTCCAGTTCACTTGTCCTAGGGCTGCATTCCAGGTCAATTGTCCTACGGCTTCATTTCAGTTTACTTGTCCAATGGCTGCATTCCAGTTTACTTGTCCTAGGGCTGCATTCCAGTTTACTTGTCCTAGGGCTGCATTCCAGTTCACTTGTTCTAGGGCTGCATTCCAGTTTACTTGTCCTAGGGCTGAATTCCAGAGCACTTGTCCTAGGGCTGCATTCCAGTTCACTTGTCCTAGGGCTGCATTCCAGGTCAATTGTCCTACGGCTTCATTTCAGTTTACTTGTCCAATGGCTGCATTCCAGTTTACTTGTCCTAGGGCTGCATTCCAGTTCACTTGTTCTAGGGCTGCATTCCAGTTCACTTGTCCTGGGGCTGCATTCCAGTTCACTTGTCCTAGGGCTGCATTCCAGTTCACTTGGTTTAGGGCTGCATTCCAGTTTACTTGTCCTAGGGCTGAATTCCAGAGCACTTGTCCTAGGGCTGCATTCCAGTTCACTTGTCATAAGGCTGCATTCCAGGTCACTTGTCCTACGGCTTCATTTCAGTTTCACTTGTCCTAGGGCTGCATTCCAGGTCACTTGTCCTATGGCTGCATTTCAGTTCACTTGTTCTAGGGCTGCATTCCAGTTCACTTGTTCTAGGGCTGCATTCCAGTAGACTTGTCCTAGGGCTGCATTCCAGTTCACTTGTCCTTAGGCTGTATTCCAGTTCACTTGTCATAAGGCTGCATTCCAGGTCACTTGTCCTGGGGCTGCATTCCAGTTCACTTGTCCAAGGGCTGCATTCCAATTCATTTGTCCCAGTGCTGCATTCCAGTATACTTGTCCTACGGCTGCATTCCAGTACACTTGTCATAAGGCTACATTCCAGGTCACTAGTACTAGGGCTGCATTCCAGTTTACTTGTCCTAGGGCTGCATTCCAGAGCACTTGTCCTAGGGCTGCATTCCAGTTCACTTGTTATAAGGCTGCATTCCAGGTCACTTGTCCTACGGCTTCATTTCAGTTTCACTTGTCCTAGGGCTGCATTCCAGGTCACTTGTCCTATGGCTGCATTTCAGTTCACTTGTTCTAGGGCTGCATTCCAGTTCACTTGTTCTAGGGCTGCATTCCAGTAGACTTGTCCTAGGGCTGCATTCCAGTTCACTTGTCCTTAGGCTGTATTCCAGTTCACTTGTCATAAGGCTGCATTCCAGGTCACTTGTCCTGGGGCTGCATTCCAGTTCACTTGTCCAAGGGCTGCATTCCAATTCATTTGTCCCAGTGCTGCATTCCAGTTCACTTGTTCTAGGGCTGCATTCCAGTAGACTTGTCCTAGGGCTGCATTCCAGTTCACTTGTCCAATGGCTTCATTTCAGTTTACTTGTCCAAGGGCTGCATTCCAGTTTACTTGTCCTAGGGCTGCATTCCAGTTCACTTGTCCTAGGGCTGCATTCCAGTTTACTTGTCCTAGGGCTGAATTCCAGAGTACTTGTCCTAGGGCTGCATTCCAGTACCCTTGTCCTAGGGCTGAATTCCACCACACTTGTCCTAGGGCTGCTTTCCAGTTCACTTGTCCTAGGGCTGCATTCCAGTATACTTGTCCTACGGCTGCATTCCAGGACACTTGTCCTTGGGATGAATTCCAGGTCACTTGTCATACGGCTGCATTCCAGGACCCTTGTCCTAGGGCTGAATTCCACCACACTTGTCCTAGGGCTGTTTTCCAGTTCACTTGTTCTAGGGCTGCATTCCAGTAAAATTGTCCTCGTGCTGAATTCCAGTAGACCTGTACTAGGGCTGCATTCCAGTTTACTTGTCCTAGGGCTGAATTCCAGAGCACTTGTCCTAGGGCTGCATTCCAGTTCACTTGTCCTAGGGCTGCATTCCAGGTCAATTGTCCTACGGCTTCATTTCAGTTTACTTGTCCAATGGCTGCATTCCAGTTTACTTGTCCTAGGGCTGCATTCCAGTTCACTTGTTCTAGGGCTGCATTCCAGTTCACTTGTTCTAGGGCTGCATTCCAGTAGAATTGTCCTCGGGCTGCATTCCAGTAGACCTGTCCTAGGGCTGCATTCCAGTTTACTTGTCCTAGGGCTGAATTCCAGAGCACTTGTCCTAGGGCTGCATTCCAGTTCACTTGTCCTAGGGCTGCATTCCAGGTCAATTGTCCTACGGCTTCATTTCAGTTTACTTGTCCAATGGCTGCATTCCAGTTTACTTGTTCTAGGGCTGCATTCCAGTTCACTTGTTCTAGGGCTGCATTCCAGTAGACTTGTCCTAGGGCTGCATTCCAGTTCACTTGTCCAAGGGCTGCATTCCAATTCATTTGTCCCAGTGCTGCATTCCAGTATACTTGTCCTACGGCTGCATTCCAGTACACTTGTCATAAGGCTACATTCCAGGTCACTAGTACTAGGGCTGCATTCCAGTTTACTTGTCCCAGGGCTGCATTCCAATTCACTTGTCCTATGGCTGCATTCCAGTATACTTGTCCTACGGCTGCATTCCAGGACTCTTGTCCTTGGGATGAATTCCAGGTCACTTGTCATACGGCTGCATTCCAGTACCCTTGTCCTAGGGCTGCATTCCAGTTCACTTGTCCTAGGGCTGCTTTCCAGTTCACTTGTCCTCGGGCTGCATTCCAGTTTACTTGTCCTAGGGCTGAATTCCAGAGCACTTGTCCTAGGGCTGCATTCCAGTTCACTTGTCCTAGGGCTGCATTCCAGGTCAATTGTCCTACGGCTTCATTTCAGTTTACTTGTCCAAGGGCTGCATTCCAGTTTACTTGTCCTAGGGCTGCATTCCAGTTCACTTGTCCTAGGGCTGCATTCCAGTTTACTTGTCCTAGGGCTGAATTCCAGAGTACTTGTCCTAGGGCTGCATTCCAGTTCACTTGTCCTAGGGCTGCATTCCAGTTCACTTGTCCTAGGGCTGCATTCCAGTTCACTTGTTCTAGGGTTGCATTCCAGTTCACTTGTTCTAGGGCTGCATTCCAGTGTACTTGTCCTAAGGCGCATTCCAGTTCACTTGTTCTAGGGCTGCATTCCAGTTTACTTGTCCTAAGGCGCATTCCAGTTCACTTGTCATGGGGCTGCATTCCAGTTCACTTGTCCTAGGGCTGCATTCCAGTTCACTTGTTTTAGGGCTGCATTCCAGTTCACTTGTTCTAGGGCTGCATTCCAGTTTACTTGTCCTAAGGCTGCATTCCAGTTCACTTGTCATGGGGCTGCATTCCAGTTCACTTGTCCAAGGGCTGCATTCCAGTTCACTTGTTTTAGGGCTGCATTCCAGTTTACTTGTTCTAAGGCTGCATTCCAGTTCACTTGTTCTAGGGCTGCATTCCAGTTCACTTGTCCTAGGGTTGCATTCCAGTTCACTTGTTCTAGGGCTGCATTCCAGTTTACTTGTCCTAAGGCGCATTCCAGTTCACTTGTCATGGGGCTGCATTCCAGTTCACTTGTCCTAGGGCTGCATTCCAGTTCACTTGTTTTAGGGCTGCATTCCAGTTCACTTGTTCTAGGGCTGCATTCCAGTTTACTTGTCCTAAGGCTGCATTCCAGTTCACTTGTCCTAGGGCTGAATTCCAGAGTACTTGTCCTAGGGCTGCATTCCAGTTCACTTGTCCTAGGGCTGCATTCCAGTTCACTTGTCCTAGGGCTGCATTCCAGTTCACTTGTTCTAGGGCTGCATTCCAGTTCACTTGTTCTAGGGCTGCATTCCAGTTTACTTGTCCTAAGGCGCATTCCAGTTCACTTGTTCTAGGGCTGCATTCCAGTTTACTTGTCCTAAGGCTGCATTCCAGTTCACTTGTCATGGGGCTGCATTCCAGTTCACTTGTCCTAGGGCTGCATTCCAGTTCACTTGTTTTAGGGCTGCATTCCAGTTCACTTGTTCTAGGGCTGCATTCCAGTTTACTTGTCCTAAGGCTGCATTCCAGTTCACTTGTCATGGGGCTGCATTCCAGTTCACTTGTCCAAGGGCTGCATTCCAGTTCACTTGTTTTAGGGCTGCATTCCAGTTTACTTGTTCTAAGGCTGCATTCCAGTTCACTTGTTCTAGGGCTGCATTCCAGTTCACTTGTCCTAGGGCTGCATTCCAGTTCACTTGTCCTAGGGCTGCATTCCAGTTTACTTGTCCTAAGGCTGCATTCCAGTTCACTTGTCATGGGGCTGCATTCCAGTTCACTTGTCCTAGGGCTGCATTCCAGTTCACTTGTCCTAGGGCTGCATTCCAGTTCACTTGTTCTAGGGCTGCATTCCAGTTTACTTGTCCTAAGGCTGCATTCCAGTTCACTTGTCATGGGGCTGCATTCCAGTTCACTTGTCCTAGGGCTGCATTCCAGTTCACTTGTTTTAGGGCTGCATTCCAGTTTACTTGTTCTAAGGCTGCATTCCAGTTCACTTGTCATAAGGCTGAATTCCAGGCCACTTGTCCTACGGCTTCATTTCAGTTTCACTTGTCCTAGGGCTGCATTCCAGTCCACTTGTCCTATGGCTGCATTCCTGTTCACTTGTTCTCGGGGTGCATTCCAGTTCACTTGTTCTAGGGCTGCATTCCAGTACACTTGTCCTAGGGCTGCATTCCAGTTCACTTGTCCTAGGGCTGAATTCCAGAGCACTTGTCCTAGGGCTGCATTCCAGTTCACTTGTCCTAGGGCTGCATTCCAGTTTACTTGTCCTAGGGCTGAATTCCAGAGCACTTGTCCTAGGGCTGCATTCCAGTTCACTTGTCCTAGGGCTGCATTCCAGAGCACTTGTCCTAGGGCTGCATTCCAGTTCACTTGTCCTAGGGCTGCATTCCAGGTCAATTGTCCTACGGCTTCATTTCAGTTTACTTGTCCAATGGCTGCATTCCAGTTTACTTGTCCTAGGGCTGCATTCCAGTTTACTTGTCCTAGGGCTGCATTCCAGTTCACTTGTTCTAGGGCTGCATTCCAGTTTACTTGTCCTAGGGCTGAATTCCAGAGCACTTGTCCTAGGGCTGCATTCCAGTTCACTTGTCCTCGGGCTGCATTCCAGGTCAATTGTCCTACGGCTTCATTTCAGTTTACTTGTCCAATGGCTGCATTCCAGTTTACTTGTCCTAGGGCTGCATTCCAGTTCACTTGTTCTAGGGCTGCATTCCAGTTCACTTGTCCTGGGGCTGCATTCCAGTTCACTTGTCCTAGGGCTGCATTCCAGTTCACTTGGTTTAGGGCTGCATTCCAGTTTACTTGTCCTAGGGCTGAATTCCAGAGCACTTTTCCTAGGGCTGCATTCCAGTTCACTTGTCATAAGGCTGCATTCCAGGTCACTTGTCCTACGGCTTCATTTCAGTTTCACTTGTCCTAGGGCTGCATTCCAGGTCACTTGTCCTATGGCTGCATTTCAGTTCACTTGTTCTAGGGCTGCATTCCAGTTCACTTGTTCTAGGGCTGCATTCCAGTAGACTTGTCCTAGGGCTGCATTCCAGTTCACTTGTCCTTAGGCTGTATTCCAGTTCACTTGTCATAAGGCTGCATTCCAGGTCACTTGTCCTGGGGCTGCATTCCAGTTCACTTGTCCAAGGGCTGCATTCCAATTCATTTGTCCCAGTGCTGCATTCCAGTATACTTGTCCTACGGCTGCATTCCAGTACACTTGTCATAAGGCTTCATTCCAGGTCACTAGTACTAGGGCTGCATTCCAGTTTACTTGTCCTAGGGCTGAATTCCAGAGCACTTGTCCTAGGGCTTCATTCCAGTTCACTTGTCCTAGGGCTGCATTCCAGGTCAATTGTCCTACGGCTTCATTTCAGTTTACTTGTCCAATGGCTGCATTCCAGTTTACTTGTCCTAGGGCTGCATTCCAGTTCACTTGTTCTAGGGCTGCATTCCAGTTCACTTGTCCTGGGGCTGCATTCCAGTTCACTTGTCCTAGGGCTGCATTCCAGTTCACTTGGTTTAGGGCTGCATTCCAGTTGACTTGTCCTAGGGCTGAATTCCAGAGCACTTGTCCTAGGGCTGCATTCCAGTTCACTTGTCATAAGGCTGCATTCCAGGTCACTTGTCCTACGGCTTCATTTCAGTTTCACTTGTCCTAGGGCTGCATTCCAGGTCACTTGTCCTATGGCTGCATTTCAGTTCACTTGTTCTAGGGCTGCATTCCAGTTCACTTGTTCTAGGGCTGCATTCCAGTAGACTTGTCCTAGGGCTGCATTCCAGTTCACTTGTCCTTAGGCTGTATTCCAGTTCACTTGTCATAAGGCTGCATTCCAGGTCACTTGTCCCAGGGCTGCATTCCAATTCACTTGTCCTATGGCTGCATTCCAGTATACTTGTCCTACGGCTGCATTCCAGGACTCTTGTCCTTGGGATGAATTCCAGGTCACTTGTCATACGGCTGCATTCCAGTACCCTTGTCCTAGGGCTGAATTCCACCACACTTGTCCTAGGGCTGCTTTCCAGGACTCTTGTCCTTGGGATGAATTCCAGGTCACTTGTCATATGGCTGCATTCCAGTACCCTTGTCCTAGGGCTGAATTCCACCACACTTGTCCTAGGGCTGCTTTCCAGTTCACTTGTCCTAGGGCTGCATTCCAGTATACTTGTCCTACGGCTGCATTCCAGGACACTTGTCCTTGGGATGAATTCCAGGTCACTTGTCATACGGCTGCATTCCAGGACCCTTGTCCTAGGGCTGAATTCCACCACACTTGTCCTAGGGCTGCTTTCCAGTCGACCTGTCCTAGGGCTGCATTCCAGTTTACTTGTCCTAGGGCTGAATTCCAGAGCACTTGTCCTAGGGCTGCATTCCAGTTCACTTGTCCTAGGGCTGAATTCCAGAGCACTTGTCCTAGGGCTGCATTCCAGTTCACTTGTCCTTAGGCTGTATTCCAGTTCACTTGTCATAAGGCTGCATTCCAGGTCACTTGTCCCAGGGCTGCATTCCAATTCACTTGTCCTATGGCTGCATTCCAGTATACTTGTCCTACGGCTGCATTCCAGGACTCTTGTCCTTGGGATGAATTCCAGGTCACTTGTCATACGGCTGCATTCCAGTACCCTTGTCCTAGGGCTGAATTCCACCACACTTGTCCTAGGGCTGCTTTCCAGTTCACTTGTCCTAGGGCTGCATTCCAGTATACTTGTCCTACGGCTGCATTCCAGGACACTTGTCCTTGGGATGAATTCCAGGTCACTTGTCATACGGCTGCATTCCAGGACCCTTGTCCTAGGGCTGAATTCCACCACACTTGTCCTAGGGCTGCTTTCCAGTCGACCTGTCCTAGGGCTGCATTCCAGTTTACTTGTCCTAGGGCTGAATTCCAGAGCACTTGTCCTAGGGCTGCATTCCAGTTCACTTGTCCTAGGGCTGAATTCCAGAGCACTTGTCCTAGGGCTGCATTCCAGTTCACTTGTCCTAGGGCTGCATTCCAGTTCACTTGTCATAAGGCTGCATTCCAGGTCACTTGTCCTACGGCTTCATTTCAGTTTCACTTGTCCTAGGGCTGCATTCCAGGTCACTTGTCCTATGGCTGCATTTCAGTTCACTTGTTCTAGGGCTGCATTCCAGTTCACTTGTTCTAGGGCTGCATTCCAGTAGACTTGTCCTAGGGCTGCATTCCAGTTCACTTGTCCTTAGGCTGTATTCCAGTTCACTTGTCATAAGGCTGCATTCCAGGTCACTTGTCCTGGGGCTGCATTCCAGTTCACTTGTCCAAGGGCTGCATTCCAATTCATTTGTCCCAGTGCTGCATTCCAGTTTACTTGTCCTAGGGCTGCATTCCAGTTTACTTGTCCTAGGGCTGCATTCCAGTTCACTTGTTCTAGGGCTGCATTCCAGTTTACTTGTCCTAGGGCTGAATTACAGAGCACTTGTCCTAGGGCTGCATTCCAGTTCACTTGTCCTAGGGCTGCATTCCAGGTCAATTGTCCTACGGCTTCATTTCAGTTTACTTGTCCAAGGGCTGCATTCCAGTTTACTTGTCCTAGGGCTGCATTCCAGTTCACTTGTCCTAGGGCTGCATTCCAGTTTACTTGTCCTAGGGCTGAATTCCAGAGTACTTGTCCTAGGGCTGCATTCCAGTACCCTTGTCCTAGGGCTGAATTCCACCACACTTGTCCTAGGGCTGCTTTCCAGTTCACTTGTCCTAGGGCTGCATTCCAGTATACTTGTCCTACGGCTGCATTCCAGGACACTTGTCCTTGGGATGAATTCCAGGTCACTTGTCCTAGGGCTGCATTCCAGTTTACTTGTCCTAGGGCTGAATTCCAGAGCACTTGTCCTAGGGCTGCATTCCAGTTCACTTGTCCTAGGGCTGCATTCCAGGTCAATTGTCCTACGGCTTCATTTCAGTTTACTTGTCCAATGGCTGCATTCCAGTTTACTTGTCCTAGGGCTGCATTCCAGTTCACTTGTTCTAGGGCTGCATTCCAGTTCACTTGTTCTAGGGCTGCATTCCAGTAGACTTGTCCTAGGGCTGCATTCCAGTTCACTTGTCCAATGGCTGCATTCCAGTTTACTTGTTCTAGGGCTGCATTCCAGTTCACTTGTTCTAGGGCTGCATTCCAGTAGACTTGTCCTAGGGCTGCATTCCAGTTTACTTGTCCTAGGGCTGCATTCCAGTTCACTTGTTCTAGGGCTGCATTCCAGTTTACTTGTCCAATGGCTGCATTCCAGTTTACTTGTTCTAGGGCTGCATTCCAGTTCACTTGTTCTAGGGCTGCATTCCAGTAGACTTGTCCTAGGGCTGCATTCCAGTTCATTTGTCCAAGGGCTGCATTCCAGTCCCAGTGCTGCATTCCAGTATACTTGTCCTACGGCTGCATTCCAGTACACTTGTCATAAGGCTACATTCCAGGTCACTAGTACTAGGGCT
Organism: Oncorhynchus gorbuscha; assembly: GCF_021184085.1. NCBI lineage: Eukaryota > Metazoa > Chordata > Actinopteri > Salmoniformes > Salmonidae > Oncorhynchus > Oncorhynchus gorbuscha. The sequence goes on along the minus strand of NW_025745940.1, from coordinate 169,904 downwards.
GCATTCCAGTTTACTTGTCCCAGGGCTGCATTCCAGTATACTTGTCCTACGGCTGCATTCCAGGACTCTTGTCCTTGGGATGAATTCCAGGTCACTTGTCATACGGCTGCATTCCAGTACCCTTGTCCTAGGGCTGAATTCCACCACACTTGTCCTAGGGCTGCTTTCCAGTTCACTTGTCCTCGGGCTGCATTCCAGTTCACTTGTCCTAGGGCTGCATTCCAGTTCACTTGTTCTAGGGCTGCATTCCAGTAGAATTATCCTTGGGCTGCATTCCAGTAGACCTGTCCTAGGGCTGCATTCCAGTTTACTTGTCCTAGGGCTGAATTCCAGAGCACTTGTCCTAGGGCTGCATTCCAGTTCACTTGTCCTAGGGCTGCATTCCAGGTCAATTGTCCTACGGCTTCATTTCAGTTTACTTGTCCAAGGGCTGCATTCCAGTTTACTTGTCCTAGGGCTGCATTCCAGTTCACTTGTCCTAGGGCTGCATTCCAGTGTACTTGTCCTAGGGCTGAATTCCAGAGTACTTGTCCTAGGGCTGCATTCCAGTACCCTTGTCCTAGGGCTGAATTCCACCACACTTGTCCTAGGGCTGCTTTCCAGTTCACTTGTCCTAGGGCTGCATTCCAGTATAATTGTCCTACGGCTGCATTCCAGGACACTTGTCCTTGGGATGAATTCCAGGTCACTTGTCATACGGCTGCATTCCAGGACCCTTGTCCTAGGGCTGAATTCCACCACACTTGTCCTAGGGCTGTTTTCCAGTTCACTTGTTCTAGGGCTGCATTCCAGTAAAATTGTCCTCGTGCTGAATTCCAGTAGACCTGTACTAGGGCTGCATTCCAGTTTACTTGTCCTAGGGCTGAATTCCAGTGTACTTGTCCTAGGGCTGCATTCCAGTACCCTTGTCCTAGGGCTGAATTCCACCACACTTGTCCTAGGGCTGCTTTCCAGTTCACTTGTCCTAGGGCTGCATTCCAGTATAATTGTCCTACGGCTGCATTCCAGGACACTTGTCCTTGGGATGAATTCCAGGTCACTTGTCATACGGCTGCATTCCAGGACCCTGTCCTAGGGCTGAATTCCACCACACTTGTCCTAGGGCTGCATTCCAGTTCACTTGTTCTAGGGCTGCATTCCAGTAAAATTGTCCTCGGGCTGCATTCCAGTAGACCTGTACTAGGGCTGCATTCCAGTTTACTTGTCCTAGGGCTGAATTCCAGAGCACTTGTCCTAGGGCTGCATTCCAGTTCACTTGTCCTAGGGCTGCATTCCAGGTCAATTGTCCTACGGCTTCATTTCAGTTTACTTGTCCAATGGCTGCATTCCAGTTTACTTGTCCTAGGGCTGCATTCCAGTTCACTTGTTCTAGGGCTGCATTCCAGTTCACTTGTTCTAGGGCTGCATTCCAGTAGAATTGTCCTCGGGCTGCATTCCAGTAGACCTGTCCTAGGGCTGCATTCCAGTTTACTTGTCCTAGGGCTGAATTCCAGAGCACTTGTCCTAGGGCTGCATTCCAGTTCACTTGTCCTAGGGCTGCATTCCAGGTCAATTGTCCTACGGCTTCATTCCAGTTCACTTGTCCTAGGGCTGCATTCCAGTTCACTTGTTCTAGGGCTGCATTCCAGTAGAATTATCCTCGGGCTGCATTCCAGTTCACTTGTCCTAGGGCTGCATTCCAGTTTACTTGTCCTAGGGCTGAATTCCAGAGCACTTGTCATTCCAGTTCAATTGTCATGGGGCTGCATTCCAGTTCACTTGTCCAAGGGCTGCATTCCAGTTCACTTGTTTTAGGGCTGCATTCCAGTTTACTTGTTCTAAGGCTGCATTCCAGTTCACTTGTTCTAGGGCTGCATTCCAGTCGACTTGTCCTAGGGCTGAATTCCAGAGCACTTGTCCTAGGGCTGCATTCCAGTTCACTTGTCCTAGGGCTGAATTCCAGAGCACTTGTCCTAGGGCTGCATTCCAGTTCACTTGTCCTAGGGCTGCATTCCAGGTCAATTGTCCTACGGCTTCATTTCAGTTTACTTGTCCAATGGCTGCATTCCAGTTTACTTGTCCTAGGGCTGCATTCCAGTTTACTTGTCCTAGGGCTGCATTCCAGTTCACTTGTTCTAGGGCTGCATTCCAGTTTACTTGTCCTAGGGCTGAATTCCAGAGCACTTGTCCTAGGGCTGCATTCCAGTTCACTTGTCCTCGGGCTGCATTCCAGGTCAATTGTCCTAGGCTTCATTCCAGTTTACTTGTCCAATGGCTGCATTCCAGTTTACTTGTCCTAGGGCTGCATTCCAGTTCACTTGTTCTAGGGCTGCATTCCAGTTCACTTGTCCTGGGGCTGCATTCCAGTTCACTTGTCCTAGGGCTGCATTCCAGTTCACTTGGTTTAGGGCTGCATTCCAGTTTACTTGTCCTAGGGCTGAATTCCAGAGCACTTTTCCTAGGGCTGCATTCCAGTTCACTTGTCATAAGGCTGCATTCCAGGTCACTTGTCCTACGGCTTCAGTTTCACTTGTCCTTGTCCTAGGGCTGCATTCCAGGTCACTTGTCCTATGGCTGCATTTCAGTTCACTTGTTCTAGGGCTGCATTCCAGTTCACTTGTTCTAGGGCTGCATTCCAGTAGACTTGTCCTAGGGCTGCATTCCAGTTCACTTGTCCTTAGGCTGTATTCCAGTTCACTTGTCATAAGGCTGCATTCCAGGTCACTTGTCCTGGGGCTGCATTCCAGTTCACTTGTCCAAGGGCTGCATTCCAATTCATTTGTCCCAGTGCTGCATTCCAGTATACTTGTCCTACGGCTGCATTCCAGTACACTTGTCATAAGGCTTCATTCCAGGTCACTAGTACTAGGGCTGCATTCCAGTTTACTTGTCCTAGGGCTGAATTCCAGAGCACTTGTCCTAGGGCTTCATTCCAGTTCACTTGTCCTAGGGCTGCATTCCAGGTCAATTGTCCTACGGCTTCATTTCAGTTTACTTGTCCAATGGCTGCATTCCAGTTTACTTGTCCTAGGGCTGCATTCCAGTTCACTTGTTCTAGGGCTGCATTCCAGTTCACTTGTCCTGGGGCTGCATTCCAGTTCACTTGTCCTAGGGCTGCATTCCAGTTCACTTGGTTTAGGGCTGCATTCCAGTTGACTTGTCCTAGGGCTGAATTCCAGAGCACTTGTCCTAGGGCTGCATTCCAGTTCACTTGTCATAAGGCTGCATTCCAGGTCACTTGTCCTACGTCTTCATTTCAGTTTCACTTGTCCTAGGGCTGCATTCCAGGTCACTTGTCCTATGGCTGCATTTCAGTTCACTTGTTCTAGGGCTGCATTCCAGTTCACTTGTTCTAGGGCTGCATTCCAGTAGACTTGTCCTAGGGCTGCATTCCAGTTCACTTGTCCTTAGGCTGTATTCCAGTTCACTTGTCATAAGGCTGCATTCCAGGTCACTTGTCCCAGGGCTGCATTCCAATTCACTTGTCCTATGGCTGCATTCCAGTATACTTGTCCTACGGCTGCATTCCAGGACTGCATTCCAGTCCTTGGGATGAATTCCAGGTCACTTGTCATACGGCTGCATTCCAGTACCCTTGTCCTAGGGCTGAATTCATTGTCCAGGGCTGCTTTCCAGGACTTGTCCTAGGGCTGAATTCCAGGTCACTTGTCATATGGCTGCATTCCAGTTTGTCCTAGGGCTTTCCACCACACTTGTCCTAGGGCTGCTTTCCAGTTCACTTGTCCTAGGGCTGCATTCCAGTTACTTGTCCTAGGCTGCATTCCAGGACACTTGTCCTTGGGATGAATTCCAGGTCACTTGTCATACGGCTGCATTCCAGGACCCTTGTCCTAGGGCTGAATTCCACCACACTTGTCCTAGGGCTGCTTTCCAGTCGACCTGTCCTAGGGCTGCATTCCAGTTTACTTGTCCTAGGGCTGAATTCCAGAGCACTTGTCCTAGGGCTGCATTCCAGTTCACTTGTCCTAGGGCTGAATTCCAGAGCACTTGTCCTAGGGCTGCATTCCAGTTCACTTGTCCTTAGGCTGTATTCCAGTTCACTTGTCATAAGGCTGCATTCCAGGTCACTTGTCCCAGGGCTGCATTCCAATTCACTTGTCCTATGGCTGCATTCCAGTATACTTGTCCTACGGCTGCATTCCAGGACTCTTGTCCTTGGGATGAATTCCAGGTCACTTGTCATACGGCTGCATTCCAGGACCCTTGTCCTAGGGCTGAATTCCACCACACTTGTCCTAGGGCTGCTTTCCAGTTCACTTGTCCTAGGGCTGCATTCCAGTATACTTGTCCTACGGCTGCATTCCAGGACACTTGTCCTTGGGATGAATTCCAGGTCACTTGTCATACGGCTGCATTCCAGTTTACTTGTCCTAGGGCTGAATTCCAGAGCACTTGTCCTAGGGCTGCATTCCAGTTCACTTGTCCTAGGGCTGCATTCCAGGTCAATTGTCCTACGGCTTCATTTCAGTTTACTTGTCCAATGGCTGCATTCCAGTTTACTTGTCCTAGGGCTGCATTCCAGTTCACTTGTTCTAGGGCTGCATTCCAGTTCACTTGTTCTAGGGCTGCATTCCAGTAGACTTGTCCTAGGGCTGCATTCCAGTTCACTTGTCCAATGGCTGCATTCCAGTTTACTTGTTCTAGGGCTGCATTCCAGTTCACTTGTTCTAGGGCTGCATTCCAGTAGACTTGTCCTAGGGCTGCATTCCAGTTTACTTGTCCTAGGGCTGCATTCCAGTTCACTTGTTCTAGGGCTGCATTCCAGTTTACTTGTCCAATGGCTGCATTCCAGTTTACTTGTTCTAGGGCTGCATTCCAGTTCACTTGTTCTAGGGCTGCATTCCAGTAGACTTGTCCTAGGGCTGCATTCCAGTTCATTTGTCCAAGGGCTGCATTCCAATTCATTTGTCCCAGTGCTGCATTCCAGTATACTTGTCCTACGGCTGCATTCCAGTACACTTGTCATAAGGCTACATTCCAGGTCACTAGTACTAGGGCTGCATTCCAGTTTACTTGTCCCAGGGCTGCATTCCAGTATACTTGTCCTACGGCTGCATTCCAGGACTCTTGTCCTTGGGATGAATTCCAGGTCACTTGTCATACGGCTGCATTCCAGTACCCTTGTCCTAGGGCTGAATTCCACCACACTTGTCCTAGGGCTGCATTCCAGTTCACTTGTCCTCGGGCTGCATTCCAGTTCACTTGTCCTAGGGCTGCATTCCAGTTCACTTGTTCTAGGGCTGCATTCCAGTAGAATTGTCCTTGGGCTGCATTCCAGTAGACCTGTCCTAGGGCTGCATTCCAGTTTACTTGTCCTAGGGCTGAATTCCAGAGCACTTGTCCTAGGGCTGCATTCCAGTTCACTTGTCCTAGGGCTGCATTCCAGGTCAATTGTCCTACGGCTTCATTTCAGTTTACTTGTCCAAGGGCTGCATTCCAGTTTACTTGTCCTAGGGCTGCATTCCAGTTCACTTGTCCTAGGGCTGCATTCCAGTGTACTTGTCCTAGGGCTGAATTCCAGAGTACTTGTCCTAGGGCTGCATTCCAGTACCCTTGTCCTAGGGCTGAATTCCACCACACTTGTCCTAGGGCTGCTTTCCAGTTCACTTGTCCTAGGGCTGCATTCCAGTATACTTGTCCTACGGCTGCATTCCAGGACACTTGTCCTTGGGATGAATTCCAGGTCACTTGTCATACGGCTGCATTCCAGGACCCTTGTCCTAGGGCTGAATTCCACCACACTTGTCCTAGGGCTGTTTTCCAGTTCACTTGTTCTAGGGCTGCATTCCAGTTCACTTGTCCTGTACTAGGGCTGCATTCCAGTTTACTTGTCCTAGGGCTGAATTCCAGTACTTGTCCTAGGGCTGCATTCCAGTACCCTTGTCCTAGGGCTGCATTCCAGTTCACTTGTCCTAGGGCTGCATTCCAGTTCACTTGTCCTAGGGCTGCATTCCAGTATAATTGTCCTACGGCTGCATTCCAGGACACTTGTCCTTGGGATGAATTCCAGTCACTTGTCATACGGCTGCATTCCAGGACCCTTCCTTGTTCCACCACACTTGTCCTAGGGCTGCATTCCAGTTCACTTGTTCTAGGGCTGCATTCCAGTAAAATTGTCACTTGTTCCAGTAGACCTGTAGGGCTGCATTCCAGTTTACTTGTCCTAGGGCTGAATTCCAGAGCACTTGTCCTAGGGCTGCATTCCAGTTCACTTGTCCTAGGGCTGCATTCCAGGTCAATTGTCCTACGGCTTCATTTCAGTTTACTTGTCCAATGGCTGCATTCCAGTTTACTTGTCCTAGGGCTGCATTCCAGTTCACTTGTTCTAGGGCTGCATTCCAGTTCACTTGTTCTAGGGCTGCATTCCAGTAGAATTGTCCTCGGGCTGCATTCCAGTAGACCTGTCCTAGGGCTGCATTCCAGTTTACTTGTCCTAGGGCTGAATTCCAGAGCACTTGTCCTAGGGCTGCATTCCAGTTCACTTGTCCTAGGGCTGCATTCCAGGTCAATTGTCCTACGGCTTCATTCCAGTTCACTTGTCCTAGGGCTGCATTCCAGTTCACTTGTCCTAGGGCTGCATTCCAGTGTACTTGTCCTAGGGCTGAATTCCAGAGTACTTGTCCTAGGGCTGCATTCCAGTACCCTTGTCCTAGGGCTGCATTCCAGTTCACTTGTCCTAGGGCTGCATTCCAGTTCACTTGTCCTAGGGCTGCATTCCAGTATAATTGTCCTACGGCTGCATTCCAGGACACTTGTCCTTGGGATGCATTCCAGGTCACTTGTCACTTTCCAGTCCTAGGGCTGAATTCCAGTTCACTTGTCCTAGGGCTGCATTCCAGTTCACTTGTTCTAGGGCTGCATTCCAGTAAAATTGTCCTCGTGCTGAATTCCAGTAGACCTGTACTAGGGCTGCATTCCAGTTTACTTGTCCTAGGGCTGAATTCCAGAGTACTTGTCCTAGGGCTGCATTCCAGTACCCTTGTCCTAGGGCTGAATTCCACCACACTTGTCCTAGGGCTGCTTTCCAGTTCACTTGTCCTAGGGCTGCATTCCAGTATAATTGTCCTACGGCTGCATTCCAGGACACTTGTCCTTGGGATGAATTCCAGGTCACTTGTCATACGGCTGCATTCCAGGACCCTTGTCCTAGGGCTGCATTCCAGTTCACTTGTCCTAGGGCTGCATTCCAGTTCACTTGTTCTAGGGCTGCATTCCAGTAAAATTGTCCTCGTGCTGAATTCCAGTAGACCTGTACTAGGGCTGCATTCCAGTTTACTTGTCCTAGGGCTGAATTCCAGAGCACTTGTCCTAGGGCTGCATTCCAGTTCACTTGTCCTAGGGCTGCATTCCAGGTCAATTGTCCTACGGCTTCATTTCAGTTTACTTGTCCAATGGCTGCATTCCAGTTTACTTGTCCTAGGGCTGCATTCCAGTTCACTTGTTCTAGGGCTGCATTCCAGTTCACTTGTTCTAGGGCTGCATTCCAGTAGAATTGTCCTCGCTGCATTCCAGTTCACTTGTCCTAGGGCTGCATTCCAGTTTACTTGTCCTAGGGCTGAATTCCAGGCACTTGTCCTGGGCTGCATTCCAGTTCACTTGTCCTAGGGCTGCATTCCAGGTCAATTGTCATTCATTCAGTTCACTTGTCCTAGGGCTGCATTCCAGTTCACTTGTTCTAGGGCTGCATTCCAGTAGAATTGTCCTCGGGCTGCATTCCAGTAGACCTGTCCTAGGGCTGCATTCCAGTTTACTTGTCCTAGGGCTGAATTCCAGTTCACTTGTCCTAGGGCTGCATTCCAGTTCAATTGTCCTTGCATTCCAGTTCACTTGTCCTAGGGCTGCATTCCAGTTCACTTGTTTTAGGGCTGCATTCCAGTTTACTTGTTCTAAGGCTGCATTCCAGTTCACTTGTTCTAGGGCTGCATTCCAGTTCACTTGTCCTAGGGCTGCATTCCAGTTCACTTGTTCTAGGGCTGCATTCCAGTTTACTTGTCCTAGGCTGCATTCCAGTTCACTTGTCATGGGGCTGCATTCCAGTTCACTTGTCCTAGGGCTGCATTCCAGTTCACTTGTTTTAGGGCTGCATTCCAGTTCACTTGTTCTAGGGCTGCATTCCAGTTTACTTGTCCTAAGGCTGCATTCCAGTTCACTTGTCCTAGGGCTGCATTCCAGTTCACTTGTCCTAGGGCTGCATTCCAGTTCACTTGTCCTAGGGCTGCATTCCAGTTCACTTGTCCTAGGGCTGCATTCCAGTTCACTTGTTCTAGGGCTGCATTCCAGTAGAATTGTCCTCGGGCTGCATTCCAGTAGACCTGTCCTAGGGCTGCATTCCAGTTTACTTGTCCTAGGGCTGAATTCCAGGGTCCTAGGGCTGCATTCCAGTTCACTTGTCCTAGGGCTGAATTCCAGTTCACTTGTCCTAGGGCTGCATTCCAGTTCACTTGTCCTAGGGCTGCATTCCAGGTCAATTGTCCTAGGCTTCATTTCAGTTTACTTGTCCAATGGCTGCATTCCAGTTTACTTGTCCTAGGGCTGCATTCCAGTTTACTTGTCCTACTGCATGTTCACTTGTTCTAGGGCTGCATTCCAGTTTACTTGTCCTAGGGCTGAATTCCAGAGCACTTGTCCTAGGGCTGCATTCCAGTTCACTTGTTCTAGGGCTGCATTCCAGTTTACTTGTCCTAAGGCTGCATTCCAGTTCACTTGTCATGGGGCTGCATTCCAGTTCACTTGTCCTAGGGCTGCATTCCAGTTCACTTGTTTTAGGGCTGCATTCCAGTTCACTTGTTCTAGGGCTGCATTCCAGTTTACTTGTCCTAAGGCTGCATTCCAGTTCACTTGTCCTAGGGCTGAATTCCAGAGTACTTGTCCTAGGGCTGCATTCCAGTTCACTTGTCCTCGGGCTGCATTCCAGTTTCACTTGTCCTAGGGCTGCATTCCAGTTCACTTGTTCTAGGGCTGCATTCCAGTAGAATTGTCCTCGGGCTGAATTCCAGTGACCTGTCCTAGGGCTGCATTCCAGTTTACTTGTCCTAGGGCTGAATTCCAGAGCACTTGTCCTAGGGCTGCATTCCAGTTCACTTGTCCTAGGGCTGAATTCCAGAGCACTTGTCCTAGGGCTGCATTCCAGTTCACTTGTCCTAGGGCTGCATTCCAGGTCAATTGTCCTACGGCTTCATTTCAGTTTACTTGTCCAATGGCTGCATTCCAGTTTACTTGTCCTAGGGCTGCATTCCAGTTTACTTGTTCTAGGGCTGCATTCCAGTTCACTTGTTCTAGGGCTGCATTCCAGTTTACTTGTCCTAGGGCTGCATTCCAGTTCACTTGTCCTAGGGCTGCATTCCAGTTCACTTGTCCTAGGGCTGCATTCCAGGTCAATTGTCCTGTTTCAGTTTACTTGTCCAATGGCTGCATTCCAGTTTACTTGTCCTAGGGCTGCATTCCAGTTCACTTGTTCTAGGGCTGCATTCCAGTTCACTTGTCCTGGGGCTGCATTCCAGTTCACTTGTCCTAGGGCTGCATTCCAGTTCACTTGTTTTAGGGCTGCATTCCAGTTTACTTGTCCTAGGGCTGAATTCCAGGCTGCATTCCAGTTCACTTGTCATAAGGCTGCATTCCAGGTCACTTGTCCTACGGCTTCATTTCAGTTTCACTTGTCCTAGGGCTGCATTCCAGGTCACTTGTCCTATGGCTGCATTTCAGTTCACTTGTTCTAGGGCTGCATTCCAGTTCACTTGTTCTAGGGCTGCATTCCAGTAGACTTGTCCTAGGGCTGCATTCCAGTTCACTTGTCCTTAGGCTGTATTCCAGTTCACTTGTCATAAGGCTGCATTCCAGGTCACTTGTCCTGGGGCTGCATTCCAGTTCACTTGTCCAAGGGCTGCATTCCAATTCATTTGTCCCAGTGCTGCATTCCAGTATACTTGTCCTACGGCTGCATTCCAGTACACTTGTCATAAGGCTTCATTCCAGGTCACTAGTACTAGGGCTGCATTCCAGTTTACTTGTCCTTGGGATGAATTCCAGGTCACTTGTCATACGGCTGCATTCCAGTACCCTTGTCCTAGGGCTGAATTCCACCACACTTGTCCTAGGGCTGCTTTCCAGTTCACTTGTCCTCGGGCTGCATTCCAGTTCACTTGTCCTAGGGCTGCATTCCAGTTCACTTGTTCTAGGGCTGCATTCCAGTAGAATTATCCTTGGGCTGCATTCCAGTAGACCTGTCCTAGGGCTGCATTCCAGTTTACTTGTCCTAGGGCTGAATTCCAGAGCACTTGTCCTAGGGCTGCATTCCAGTTCACTTGTCCTAGGGCTGCATTCCAGGTCAATTGTCCTCGGCTTCATTTCAGTTTACTTGTCCAAGGGCTGCATTCCAGTTTACTTGTCCTAGGGCTGCATTCCAGTTCACTTGTCCTAGGGCTGCATTCCAGTTTACTTGTCCTAGGGCTGCATTCCAGTTACTTGTCCTAGGGCTGCATTCCAGTACCCTTGTCCTAGGGCTGAATTCCACCACACTTGTCCTAGGGCTGCTTTCCAGTTCACTTGTCCTAGGGCTGCATTCCAGTAGACCTGTCCTAGGGCTGCATTCCAGTTTACTTGTCCTAGGGCTGAATTCCAGAGCACTTGTCCTAGGGCTGCATTCCAGTTCACTTGTCCTAGGGCTGCATTCCAGTTCACTTGTCCTAGGGCTGCATTCCAGTTCACTTGTCCTAGGGCTGCATTCCAGTTCACTTGTTCTAGGGCTGCATTCCAGTAGAATTGTCCTCGGGCTGCATTCCAGTAGACCTGTCCTAGGGCTGCATTCCAGTTCACTTGTCCTAGGGTTGCATTCCAGTTCACTTGTTCTAGGGCTGCATTCCAGTTCACTTGTCATGGGGCTGCATTCCAGTTCACTTGTCCAAGGGCTGCATTCCAGTTCACTTGTTTTAGGGCTGCATTCCAGTTTACTTGTTCTAAGGCTGCATTCCAGTTCACTTGTTCTAGGGCTGCATTCCAGTTCACTTGTCCTAGGGCTGCATTCCAGTTCACTTGTTCTAGGGCTGCATTCCAGTTTACTTGTCCTAAGGCTGCATTCCAGTTCACTTGTCATGGGGCTGCATTCCAGTTCACTTGTCCTAGGGCTGCATTCCAGTTCACTTGTTTTAGGGCTGCATTCCAGTTCACTTGTTCTAGGGCTGCATTCCAGTTTACTTGTCCTAAGGCTGCATTCCAGTTCACTTGTCCTAGGGCTGAATTCCAGAGGTCCTAGGGCTGCATTCCAGTTCACTTGTCCTCGGGCTGCATTCCAGTTTCACTTGTCCTAGGGCTGCATTCCAGTTCACTTGTTCTAGGGCTGCATTCCAGTAGAATTGTCCTCGGGCTGAATTCCAGTAGACCTGTCCTAGGGCTGCATTCCAGTTTACTTGTCCTAGGGCTGAATTCCAGAGCACTTGTCCTAGGGCTGCATTCCAGTTCACTTGTCCTAGGGCTGAATTCAGAGCACTTGTCCTAGGGCTGCATTCCAGTTCACTTGTCCTAGGGCTGCATTCCAGTCAATTGTCCTACTTGTTTCAGTTTACTTGTCCAATGGCTGCATTCCAGTTTACTTGTCCTAGGGCTGCATTCCAGTTTACTTGTCCTAGGGCTGCATTCCAGTTCACTTGTTCTAGGGCTGCATTCCAGTTTACTTGTCCTAGGGCTGAATTCCAGAGCACTTGTCCTAGGGCTGCATTCCAGTTCACTTGTTCTAGGGCTGCATTCCAGTTTACTTGTCCTAAGGCTGCATTCCAGTTCACTTGTCATGGGGCTGCATTCCAGTTCACTTGTCCTAGGGCTGCATTCCAGTTCACTTGTTTTAGGGCTGCATTCCAGTTCACTTGTTCTAGGGCTGCATTCCAGTTTACTTGTCCTAAGGCTGCATTCCAGTTCACTTGTCCTAGGGCTGAATTCCAGAGTACTTGTCCTAGGGCTGCATTCCAGTTCACTTGTCCTCGGGCTGCATTCCAGTTTCACTTGTCCTAGGGCTGCATTCCAGTTCACTTGTTCTAGGGCTGCATTCCAGTAGGTCCTGCTGATTCCAGTTCACTTGTCCTAGGGCTGCATTCCAGTTTACTTGTCCTAGGGCTGAATTCCAGAGCACTTGTCCTAGGGCTGCATTCCAGTTCACTTGTCCTAGGGCTGAATTCCAGAGCACTTGTCCTAGGGCTGCATTCCAGTTCACTTGTCCTAGGGCTGCATTCCAGGTCAACTGTCCTCGGCTTCATTTCAGTTTACTTGTCCAAGGGCTGCATTCCAGTTTACTTGTCCTAGGGCTGCATTCCAGTTCACTTGTCCTAGGGCTGCATTCCAGTTCACTTGTTCTAGGGCTGCATTCCAGTTTACTTGTCCTAGGGCTGAATTCCAGAGCACTTGTCCTAGGGCTGCATTCCAGTTCACTTGTCCTAGGGCTGCATTCCAGGTCAATTGTCCTACGGCTTCATTTCAGTTTACTTGTCCAATGGCTGCATTCCAGTTTACTTGTCCTAGGGCTGCATTCCAGTTCACTTGTTCTAGGGCTGCATTCCAGTTCACTTGTCCTGGGGCTGCATTCCAGTTCACTTGTCCTAGGGCTGCATTCCAGTTCACTTGGTTTAGGGCTGCATTCCAGTTTACTTGTCCTAGGGCTGAATTCCAGAGCACTTTTCCTAGGGCTGCATTCCAGTTCACTTGTCATAAGGCTGCATTCCAGGTCACTTGTCCTACGGCTTCATTTCAGTTTCACTTGTCCTAGGGCTGCATTCCAGGTCACTTGTCCTATGGCTGCATTTCAGTTCACTTGTTCTAGGGCTGCATTCCAGTTCACTTGTTCTAGGGCTGCATTCCAGTAGACTTGTCCTAGGGCTGCATTCCAGTTCACTTGTCCTTAGGCTGTATTCCAGTTCACTTGTCATAAGGCTGCATTCCAGGTCACTTGTCCTGGGGCTGCATTCCAGTTCACTTGTCCAAGGGCTGCATTCCAATTCATTTGTCCCAGTGCTGCATTCCAGTATACTTGTCCTACGGCTGCATTCCAGTACACTTGTCATAAGGCTTCATTCCAGGTCACTAGTACTAGGGCTGCATTCCAGTTTACTTGTCCTAGGGCACTTGTCCTAGGGCTGCATTCCAGTTCACTTGTCCTAGGGCTGCATTCCAGGTCAATTGTCCTACGGCTTCATTTCAGTTTACTTGTCCAATGGCTGCATTCCAGTTTACTTGTCCTAGGGCTGCATTCCAGTTCACTTGTTCTAGGGCTGCATTCCAGTTCACTTGTCCTAGGGCTGCATTCCAGGTCAATTGTCCTACGGCTTCATTTCAGTTTACTTGTCCAATGGCTGCATTCCAGTTTACTTGTCCTAGGGCTGCATTCCAGTTCACTTGTTCTAGGGCTGCATTCCAGTTCACTTGTTCTAGGGCTGCATTCCAGTAGACTTGTCCTAGGGCTGCATTCCAGTTCACTTGTCCAATGGCTGCATTCCAGTTTACTTGTTCTAGGGCTGCATTCCAGTTCACTTGTTCTAGGGCTGCATTCCAGTAGACTTGTCCTAGGGCTGCATTCCAGTTTACTTGTCCTAGGGCTGCATTCCAGTTCACTTGTTCTAGGGCTGCATTCCAGTTTACTTGTCCAATGGCTGCATTCCAGTTTACTTGTTCTAGGGCTGCATTCCAGTTCACTTGTTCTAGGGCTGCATTCCAGTAGACTTGTCCTAGGGCTGCATTCCAGTTCATTTGTCCAAGGGCTGCATTCCAATTCATTTGTCCCAGTGCTGCATTCCAGTATACTTGTCCTACGGCTGCATTCCAGTTCACTTGGTTTAGGGCTGCATTCCAGTTTACTTGTCCTAGGGCTGAATTCCAGAGCACTTTTCCTAGGGCTGCATTCCAGTTCACTTGTCATAAGGCTGCATTCCAGGTCACTTGTCCTACGGCTTCATTTCAGTTTCACTTGTCCTAGGGCTGCATTCCAGTCACTTGTCCTATGGCTGCATTCCAGTTCACTTGTTCTAGGGCTGCATTCCAGTTCACTTGTTCTAGGGCTGCATTCCAGTAGACTTGTCCTAGGGCTGCATTCCAGTTCACTTGTCCTTAGGCTGTATTCCAGTTCACTTGTCATAAGGCTGCATTCCAGGTCACTTGTCCTGGGGCTGCATTCCAGTTCACTTGTCCAAGGGCTGCATTCCAATTCATTTGTCCCAGTGCTGCATTCCAGTATACTTGTCCTACGGCTGCATTCCAGTACACTTGTCATAAGGCTTCATTCCAGGTCACTAGTACTAGGGCTGCATTCCAGTTTACTTGTCCTAGGGCTGAATTTCAGAGCACTTGTCCTAGGGCTGCATTCCAGTTCACTTGTCCTAGGGCTGCATTCCAGGTCAATTGTCCTACGGCTTCATTTCAGTTTACTTGTCCAATGGCTGCATTCCAGTTTACTTGTCCTAGGGCTGCATTCCAGTTCACTTGTTCTAGGGCTGCATTCCAGTTCACTTGTCCTAGGGCTGCATTCCAGGTCAATTGTCCTACGGCTTCATTTCAGTTTACTTGTCCAATGGCTGCATTCCAGTTTACTTGTCCTAGGGCTGCATTCCAGTTCACTTGTTCTAGGGCTGCATTCCAGTTCACTTGTTCTAGGGCTGCATTCCAGTAGACTTGTCCTAGGGCTGCATTCCAGTTCACTTGTCCAATGGCTGCATTCCAGTTTACTTGTTCTAGGGCTGCATTCCAGTTCACTTGTTCTAGGGCTGCATTCCAGTAGACTTGTCCTAGGGCTGCATTCCAGTTTACTTGTCCTAGGGCTGCATTCCAGTTCACTTGTTCTAGGGCTGCATTCCAGTTTACTTGTCCAATGGCTGCATTCCAGTTTACTTGTTCTAGGGCTGCATTCCAGTTCACTTGTTCTAGGGCTGCATTCCAGTAGACTTGTCCTAGGGCTGCATTCCAGTTCATTTGTCCAAGGGCTGCATTCCAATTCATTTGTCCCAGTGCTGCATTCCAGTATACTTGTCCTACGGCTGCATTCCAGTACACTTGTCATAAGGCTACATTCCAGGTCACTAGTACTAGGGCTGCATTCCAGTTTACTTGTCCCAGGGCTGCATTCCAATTCACTTGTCCTATGGCTGCATTCCAGTATACTTGTCCTAGGCTGCATTCCAGGACTCTTGTCCTTGTGAATTCCAGGTCACTTGTCATACGGCTGCATTCCAGTACCCTTGTCCTAGGGCTGAATTCCACCACACTTGTCCTAGGGCTGCTTTCCAGTTCACTTGTCCTCGGGCTGCATTCCAGTTCACTTGTCCTAGGGCTGCATTCCAGTTCACTTGTTCTAGGGCTGCATTCCAGTAGAATTGTCCTTGGGCTGCATTCCAGTAGACCTGTCCTAGGGCTGCATTCCAGTTTACTTGTCCTAGGGCTGAATTCCAGAGCACTTGTCCTAGGGCTGCATTCCAGTTCACTTGTCCTAGGGCTGCATTCCAGGTCAATTGTCCTAGGCTTCATTTCAGTTTACTTGTCCAAGGGCTGCATTCCAGTTTACTTGTCCTAGGGCTGCATTCCAGTTCACTTGTCCTAGGGCTGCATTCCAGTTCACTTGTTCTAGGGCTGCATTCCAGTACTTGTCCTAGGGCTGCATTCCAGTTCACTTGTCCTAGGGCTGAATTCCACCACACTTGTCCTAGGGCTGCATTCCAGTTCACTTGTCCTAGGGCTGCATTCCAGTATACTTGTCCTATTCCAGGACTGTCCTTGGGATTTCCAGTTCACTTGTCCTACGGCTGCATTCCAGGACCACTTGTCCTAGGGCTGCATTCCACCACACTTGTCCTAGGGCTGTTTTCAGTTCACTTGAGGGGCTGCATTCCAGTAAAATTGTCCTCGGCTGCATTCCAGTAGACCTGTCCTAGGGCTGCATTCCAGTTTACTTGTCCTAGGGCTGAATTCCAGAGCACTTGTCCTAGGGCTGCATTCCAGTTCAATTGTCATGGGGCTGCATTCCAGTTCACTTGTCCAAGGGCTGCATTCCAGTTCACTTGTTTTAGGGCTGCATTCCAGTTTACTTGTTCTAAGGCTGCATTCCAGTTCACTTGTTCTAGGGCTGCATTCCAGTTCACTTGTCCTAGGGCTGCATTCCAGTTCACTTGTTCTAGGGCTGCATTCCAGTTTACTTGTCCTAAGGCTGCATTCCAGTTCACTTGTCATGGGGCTGCATTCCAGTTCACTTGTCCTAGGGCTGCATTCCAGTTCACTTGTTTTAGGGCTGCATTCCAGTTCACTTGTTCTAGGGCTGCATTCCAGTTTACTTGTCCTAAGGCTGCATTCCAGTTCACTTGTCCTAGGGCTGAATTCCAGAGTACTTGTCCTAGGGCTGCATTCCAGTTCACTTGTCCTCGGGCTGCATTCCAGTTTCACTTGTCCTAGGGCTGCATTCCAGTTCACTTGTTCTAGGGCTGCATTCCAGTAGAATTGTCCTCGGGCTGAATTCCAGTAGACCTGTCCTAGGGCTGCATTCCAGTTTACTTGTCCTAGGGCTGAATTCCAGAGCACTTGTCCTAGGGCTGCATTCCAGTTCACTTGTCCTAGGGCTGAATTCCAGAGCACTTGTCCTAGGGCTGCATTCCAGTTCACTTGTCCTAGGGCTGCATTCCAGTCAATTGTCCTACTTGTTTCAGTTTACTTGTCCAATGGCTGCATTCCAGTTTACTTGTCCTAGGGCTGCATTCCAGTTTACTTGTCCTAGGGCTGCATTCCAGTTCACTTGTCCTAGGGCTGCATTCCAGTTTACTTGTCCTAGGGCTGAATTCCAGTTGTCCTAGGGCTGCATTCCAGTTCACTTGTTCTAGGGCTGCATTCCAGTTTACTTGTCCTAAGGCTTCCAGTTCACTTGTCATGGGCTGCATTCCAGTTCACTTGTCCTAGGGCTGCATTCCAGTTCACTTGTTTTAGGGCTGCATTCCAGTTCACTTGTTCTAGGGCTGCATTCCAGTTTACTTGTCCTAGGGCTGCATTCCAGTTCACTTGTCCTAGGGCTGAATTCCAGAGCTTGTCCTAGGGCTGCATTCCAGTTCACTTGTCCTAGGGCTGCATTCCAGTTCACTTGTCCTAGGGCTGCATTCCAGTTCACTTGTTCTAGGGCTGCATTCCAGTAGAATTGTCCTCGGGCTGCATTCCAGTAGACCTGTCCTAGGGCTGCATTCCAGTTTACTTGTCCTGTTCCTTGTCCTAGGGCTGCATTCCAGTTCACTTGTCCTAGGGCTGCATTCCAGTTCACTTGTCCTAGGGCTGCATTCCAGTTCACTTGTCCTAGGGCTGCATTCCAGGTCAATTGTCCTACGGCTTCATTTCAGTTTACTTGTCCAATGGCTGCATTCCAGTTTACTTGTCCTAGGGCTGCATTCCAGTTCACTTGTCCTAGGGCTGCATTCCAGTTCACTTGTTCTAGGGCTGCATTCCAGTTTACTTGTCCTAGGGCTGAATTCCAGAGCACTTGTCCTAGGGCTGCATTCCAGTTCACTTGTCCTAGGGCTGCATTCCAGGTCAATTGTCCTACGGCTTCATTTCAGTTTACTTGTCCAATGGCTGCATTCCAGTTTACTTGTCCTAGGGCTGCATTCCAGTTCACTTGTTCTAGGGCTGCATTCCAGTTCACTTGTCCTGGGGCTGCATTCCAGTTCACTTGTCCTAGGGCTGCATTCCAGTTCACTTGTTTAGGGCTGCATTCCAGTTTACTTGTCCTAGGGCTGAATTCCAGAGCACTTTTCCTAGGGCTGCATTCCAGTTCACTTGTCATAAGGCTGCATTCCAGGTCACTTGTCCTACGGCTTCATTTCAGTTTCACTTGTCCTAGGGCTGCATTCCAGGTCACTTGTCCTATGGCTGCATTCCAGTTCACTTGTTCTAGGGCTGCATTCCAGTTCACTTGTTCTAGGGCTGCATTCCAGTAGACTTGTCCTAGGGCTGCATTCCAGTTCACTTGTCCTTAGGCTGTATTCCAGTTCACTTGTCATAAGGCTGCATTCCAGGTCACTTGTCCTGGGGCTGCATTCCAGTTCACTTGTCCAAGGGCTGCATTCCAGTTCATTTGTCCCAGTGCTGCATTCCAGTATACTTGTCCTACGGCTGCATTCCAGTACACTTGTCATAAGGCTTCATTCCAGGTCACTAGTCCTAGGGCTGCATTCCAGTTTACTTGTCCTAGGGCTGAATTCCAGAGCACTTGTCCTAGGGCTGCATTCCAGTTCACTTGTCCTAGGGCTGCATTCCAGGTCAATTGTCCTACGGCTTCATTTCAGTTTACTTGTCCAATGGCTGCATTCCAGTTTACTTGTCCTAGGGCTGCATTCCAGTTCACTTGTTCTAGGGCTGCATTCCAGTTCACTTGTCCTAGGGCTGCATTCCAGGTCAATTGTCCTATTCATTTCAGTTTACTTGTCCAATGGCTGCATTCCAGTTTACTTGTCCTAGGGCTGCATTCCAGTTCACTTGTCCTAGGGCTGCATTCCAGTTCACTTGTTCTAGGGCTGCATTCCAGTTCAGACTTGTCCTAGGGCTGCATTCCAGTTCACTTGTCCAATGGCTGCATTCCAGTTTACTTGTTCTAGGGCTGCATTCCAGTTCACTTGTTCTAGGGCTGCATTCCAGTAGACTTGTCCTAGGGCTGCATTCCAGTTTACTTGTCCTAGGGCTGCATTCCAGTTCACTTGTTCTAGGGCTGCATTCCAGTTTACTTGTCCAATGGCTGCATTCCAGTTTACTTGTTCTAGGGCTGCATTCCAGTTCACTTGTTCTAGGGCTGCATTCCAGTAGACTTGTCCTAGGGCTGCATTCCAGTTCATTTGTCCAAGGGCTGCATTCCAATTCATTTGTCCCAGTGCTGCATTCCAGTATACTTGTCCTACGGCTGCATTCCAGTTCACTTGGTTTAGGGCTGCATTCCAGTTTACTTGTCCTAGGGCTGAATTCCAGAGCACTTTTCCTAGGGCTGCATTCCAGTTCACTTGTCATAAGGCTGCATTCCAGGTCACTTGTCCTACGGCTTCATTTCAGTTTCACTTGTCCTAGGGCTGCATTCCAGGTCACTTGTCCTATGGCTGCATTCCAGTTCACTTGTTCTAGGGCTGCATTCCAGTTCACTTGTTCTAGGGCTGCATTCCAGTAGACTTGTCCTAGGGCTGCATTCCAGTTCACTTGTCCTTAGGCTGTATTCCAGTTCACTTGTCATAAGGCTGCATTCCAGGTCACTTGTCCTGGGGCTGCATTCCAGTTCACTTGTCCAAGGGCTGCATTCCAATTCATTTGTCCCAGTGCTGCATTCCAGTATACTTGTCCTACGGCTGCATTCCAGTACACTTGTCATAAGGCTGCATTCCAGGTCACTTGTACTAGGGCTGCATTCCAGTTTACTTGTCCTAGGGCTGAATTTCAGAGCACTTGTCCTAGGGCTGCATTCCAGTTCACTTGTCCTAGGGCTGCATTCCAGGTCAATTGTCCTACGGCTTCATTTCAGTTTACTTGTCCAATGGCTGCATTCCAGTTTACTTGTCCTAGGGCTGCATTCCAGTTCACTTGTTCTAGGGCTGCATTCCAGTTCACTTGTCCTAGGGCTGCATTCCAGGTCAATTGTCCTACGGCTTCATTTCAGTTTACTTGTCCAATGGCTGCATTCCAGTTTACTTGTCCTAGGGCTGCATTCCAGTTCACTTGTTCTAGGGCTGCATTCCAGTTCACTTGTTCTAGGGCTGCATTCCAGTAGACTTGTCCTAGGGCTGCATTCCAGTTCACTTGTCCAATGGCTGCATTCCAGTTTACTTGTTCTAGGGCTGCATTCCAGTTCACTTGTTCTAGGGCTGCATTCCAGTTCACTTGTCCTAGGGCTGCATTCCAGTTTACTTGTCCTAGGGCTGCATTCCAGTTCACTTGTTCTAGGGCTGGTTTACTTGTCTGCATTCCAGTTTACTTGTTCTAGGGCTGCATTCCAGTTCACTTGTTCTAGGGCTGCATTCCAGTAGACTTGTCCTAGGGCTGCATTCCAGTTCATTTGTCCAAGGGCTGCATTCCAATTCCAGTGCTGCATTCCAGTTGTCCTACGGCTGCATTCCAGTACACTTGTCATAAGGCTACATTCCAGGTCACTAGTACTAGGGCTGCATTCCAGTTTACTTGTCCCAGGGCTGCATTCCAATTCACTTGTCCTATGGCTGCATTCCAGTATACTTGTCCTACGGCTGCATTCCAGGACTCTTGTCCTTGGGATGAATTCCAGGTCACTTGTCATACGGCTGCATTCCAGTACCCTTGTCCTAGGGCTGAATTCCACCACACTTGTCCTAGGGCTGCATTCCAGTTCACTTGTCCTCGGGCTGCATTCCAGTTCACTTGTCCTAGGGCTGCATTCCAGTTCACTTGTTCTAGGGCTGCATTCCAGTAGAATTATCCTTGTCTGCATTCCAGGGCTGGGCTGCATTCCAGTTTACTTGTCCTAGGGCTGAATTCCAGAGCACTTGTCCTAGGGCTGCATTCCAGTTCACTTGTCCTAGGGCTGCATTCCAGGTCAATTGTCCTACGGCTTCATTTCAGTTTACTTGTCCAAGGGCTGCATTCCAGTTTACTTGTCCTAGGGCTGCATTCCAGTTCACTTGTCCTAGGGCTGCATTCCAGTTTACTTGTCCTAGGGCTGAATTCCAGTTCACTTGTCCTAGGGCTGCATTCCAGTTCACTTGTCCTAGGGCTGCATTCCAGTTCACTTGTCCTAGGGCTGCATTCCAGTTCACTTGTCCTAGGGCTGCATTCCAGTTCACTTGTCCTACGGCTGCATTCCAGTTCACTTGTCCTTGGGATGAATTCCAGGTCACTTGTCATACGGCTGCATTCAGGACCCTTGTCCTAGGGCTGAATTCCACCACACTTGTCCTAGGGCTGCATTCCAGTTCACTTGTTCTAGGGCTGCATTCCAGTAAAATTGTCCTCGCTGCATTCCAGTAGACCTGTCCTAGGGCTGCATTCCAGTTTACTTGTCCTAGGGCTGAATTCCAGAGCACTTGTCCTAGGGCTGCATTCCAGTTCACTTGTCCTAGGGCTGCATTCCAGTCAATTGTCCTACTTGTTTACTTGTCCAATGGCTGCATTCCAGTTTACTTGTCCTAGGGCTGCATTCCAGTTCACTTGTTCTAGGGCTGCATTCCAGTTCACTTGTTCTAGGGCTGCATTCCAGTTTAATTGTCCTCGGGCTGCATTCCAGTAGACCTGTCCTAGGGCTGCATTCCAGTTTACTTGTCCTAGGGCTGAATTCCAGTTCACTTGTCCTAGGGCTGCATTCCAGTTCACTTGTCCTAGGGCTGCATTCCAGGTCAATTGTCCTACGGCTTCATTCCAGTTCACTTGTCCTAGGGCTGCATTCCAGTTCACTTGTTCTAGGGCTGCATTCCAGTAGAATTATCCTCGGGCTGCATTCCAGTAGACCTGTCCTAGGGCTGCATTCCAGTTTACTTGTCCTAGGGCTGAATTCCAGTTCACTTGTCCAAGGGCTGCATTCCAGTTCACTTGTCCTAGGGCTGCATTACAGGTCAATTGTCCTACGGCTTCATTTCAGTTTACTTGTCCAAGGGCTGCATTCCAGTTTACTTGTCCTAGGGCTGCATTCCAGTTCACTTGTCCTAGGGCTGCATTCCAGTTTACTTGTCCTAGGGCTGCAGAGTTTGTCCTAGGGCTGCATTCCAGTTCACTTGTCCTAGGGCTGCATTCCAGTTCACTTGTCCTAGGGCTGCTTTCCAGTTCACTTGTCCTAGGGCTGCATTCCAGTATACTTGTCCTAGGCTGCATTCCAGTTCACTTGTCCTAGGGATGCATTCCAGTTCACTTGTCATACGGCTGCATTCCAGTTCCACCACACTTGTCCTAGGGCTGTTTTCCAGTTCACTTGTTCTAGGGCTGCATTCCAGTAAAATTGTCCTCGTGCTGAATTCCAGTAGACCTGTCCTGGGCTGCATTCCAGTTTACTTGTCCTAGGGCTGCATTCCAGTTCACTTGTCCTAGGGCTGCATTCCAGTTCACTTGTCCTAGGGCTGCATTCCAGGTCAACTGTCCTCGGCTTCATTTCAGTTTACTTGTCCAATGGCTGCATTCCAGTTTACTTGTCCTAGGGCTGCATTCCAGTTCACTTGTTCTAGGGCTGCATTCCAGTTCACTTGTTCTAGGGCTGCATTCCAGTAGAATTGTCCTCGGGCTGCATTCCAGTAGACCTGTCCTAGGGCTGCATTCCAGTTTACTTGTCCTAGGGCTGAATTCCAGAGCACTTGTCCTAGGGCTGCATTCCAGTTCACTTGTCCTAGGGCTGCATTCCAGTCAATTGTCCTACTTCATTCCAGTTCACTTGTCCTAGGGCTGCATTCCAGTTCACTTGTTCTAGGGCTGCATTCCAGTAGAATTGTCCTCGGGCTGCATTCCAGTAGACCTGTCCTAGGGCTGCATTCCAGTTTACTTGTCCTAGGGCTGAATTCCAGAGCACTTGTCCTAGGGCTGCATTCCAGTTCAATTGTCATGGGGCTGCATTCCAGTTCACTTGTCCAAGGGCTGCATTCCAGTTCACTTGTTTTAGGGCTGCATTCCAGTTTACTTGTTCTAAGGCTGCATTCCAGTTCACTTGTTCTAGGGCTGCATTCCAGTTCACTTGTCCTAGGGTTGCATTCCAGTTCACTTGTTCTAGGGCTGCATTCCAGTTTACTTGTCCTAAGGCGCATTCCAGTTCACTTGTCATGGGGCTGCATTCCAGTTCACTTGTCCTAGGGCTGCATTCCAGTTCACTTGTTTTAGGGCTGCATTCCAGTTCACTTGTTCTAGGGCTGCATTCCAGTTTACTTGTCCTAAGGCTGCATTCCAGTTCACTTGTCCTAGGGCTGCATTCCAGTTCACTTGTCCTAGGGCTGCATTCCAGTTCACTTGTCCTAGGGCTGCATTCCAGTTTCACTTGTCCTAGGGCTGCATTCCAGTTCACTTGTTCTAGGGCTGCATTCCAGTAGAATTGTCCTCGGGCTGAATTCCAGTAGACCTGTCCTAGGGCTGCATTCCAGTTTACTTGTCCTAGGGCTGAATTCCAGAGCACTTGTCCTAGGGCTGCATTCCAGTTCACTTGTCCTAGGGCTGAATTCCAGAGCACTTGTCCTAGGGCTGCATTCCAGTTCACTTGTCCTAGGGCTGCATTCCAGGTCAATTGTCCTACGGCTTCATTTCAGTTTACTTGTCCAATGGCTGCATTCCAGTTTACTTGTCCTAGGGCTGCATTCCAGTTTACTTGTCCTAGGGCTGCATTCCAGTTCACTTGTTCTAGGGCTGCATTCCAGTTTACTTGTCCTAGGGCTGAATTCCAGAGCACTTGTCCTAGGGCTGCATTCCAGTTCACTTGTTCTAGGGCTGCATTCCAGTTTACTTGTCCTAAGGCGCATTCCAGTTCACTTGTCATGGGGCTGCATTCCAGTTCACTTGTCCTAGGGCTGCATTCCAGTTCACTTGTTTTAGGGCTGCATTCCAGTTCACTTGTTCTAGGGCTGCATTCCAGTTTACTTGTCCTAAGGCTGCATTCCAGTTCACTTGTCCTAGGGCTGAATTCCAGAGTACTTGTCCTAGGGCTGCATTCCAGTTCACTTGTCCTCGGGCTGCATTCCAGTTCACTTGTCCTAGGGCTGCATTCCAGTTCACTTGTTCTAGGGCTGCATTCCAGTAGAATTGTCCTCGGGCTGAATTCCAGTAGACCTGTCCTAGGGCTGCATTCCAGTTTACTTGTCCTAGGGCTGAATTCCAGTTCTTGTCCTAGGGCTGCATTCCAGTTCACTTGTCCTAGGGCTGAATTCCAGAGCACTTGTCCTAGGGCTGCATTCCAGTTCACTTGTCCTAGGGCTGCATTCCAGGTCAATTGTCCTAGGCTTCATTTCAGTTTACTTGTCCAATGGCTGCATTCCAGTTTACTTGTCCTAGGGCTGCATTCCAGTTTACTTGTCCTAGGGCTGCATTCCAGTTCACTTGTTCTAGGGCTGCATTCCAGTTTACTTGTCCTAGGGCTGAATTCCAGAGCACTTGTCCTAGGG
The DNA here is from genome assembly GCF_021184085.1 of Oncorhynchus gorbuscha. NCBI lineage: Eukaryota > Metazoa > Chordata > Actinopteri > Salmoniformes > Salmonidae > Oncorhynchus > Oncorhynchus gorbuscha. Next base: position 145,839 of record NW_025745940.1, on the reverse strand, counting down.
CTGCATTCCAGTTCACTTGTCCTCGGGCTGCATTCCAGGTCAATTGTCCTACGGCTTCATTTCAGTTTACTTGTCCAATGGCTGCATTCCAGTTTACTTGTCCTAGGGCTGCATTCCAGTTCACTTGTTCTAGGGCTGCATTCCAGTTCACTTGTCCTGGGGCTGCATTCCAGTTCACTTGTCCTAGGGCTGCATTCCAGTTCACTTGTTTTAGGGCTGCATTCCAGTTTACTTGTCCTAGGGCTGAATTCCAGAGCACTTTTCCTAGGGCTGCATTCCAGTTCACTTGTCATAAGGCTGCATTCCAGGTCACTTGTCCTACGGCTTCATTTCAGTTTCACTTGTCCTAGGGCTGCATTCCAGGTCACTTGTCCTATGGCTGCATTTCAGTTCACTTGTTCTAGGGCTGCATTCCAGTTCACTTGTTCTAGGGCTGCATTCCAGTAGACTTGTCCTAGGGCTGCATTCCAGTTCACTTGTCCTTAGGCTGCATTCCAGTTCACTTGTCATAAGGCTGCATTCCACTTGTCCTGGGGCTGCATTCCAGTTCACTTGTCCAAGGGCTGCATTCCAATTCATTTGTCCCAGTGCTGCATTCCAGTATACTTGTCCTACGGCTGCATTCCAGTACACTTGTCATAAGGCTTCATTCCAGGTCACTAGTACTAGGGCTGCATTCCAGTTTACTTGTCCTAGGGCTGAATTTCAGAGCACTTGTCCTAGGGCTGCATTCCAGTTCACTTGTCCTAGGGCTGCATTCCAGGTCAATTGTCCTACGGCTTCATTTCAGTTTACTTGTCCAATGGCTGCATTCCAGTTTACTTGTCCTAGGGCTGCATTCCAGTTCACTTGTTCTAGGGCTGCATTCCAGTTCACTTGTCCTGGGGCTGCATTCCAGTTCACTTGTCCTAGGGCTGCATTCCAGTTCACTTGGTTTAGGGCTGCATTCCAGTTGACTTGTCCTAGGGCTGAATTCCAGAGCACTTGTCCTAGGGCTGCATTCCAGTTCACTTGTCATAAGGCTGCATTCCAGGTCACTTGTCCTACGGCTTCATTTCAGTTTCACTTGTCCTAGGGCTGCATTCCAGGTCACTTGTCCTATGGCTGCATTCAGTTCACTTGTTCTAGGGCTGCATTCCAGTTCACTTGTTCTAGGGCTGCATTCCAGTAGACTTGTCCTAGGGCTGCATTCCAGTTCACTTGTCCTTAGGCTGCATTCCAGTTCACTTGTCATAAGGCTGCATTCCAGGTCACTTGTCCCAGGGCTGCATTCCAATTCACTTGTCCTATGGCTGCATTCCAGTATACTTGTCCTACGGCTGCATTCCAGGACTCTTGTCCTTGGGATTTCCAGGTCACTTGTCATACGGCTGCATTCCAGTTCCTAGGGCTGAATTCCACCACACTTGTCCTAGGGCTGCTTTCCAAGACTCTTGTCCTTGGGATGAATTCCAGGTCACTTGTCATACGGCTGCATTCCAGGACACTTGTCCTTGGGATGAATTCCAGGTCACTTGTCATACGGCTGCATTCCAGGACCCTTGTCCTAGGGCTGAATTCCACCACACTTGTCCTAGGGCTGCATTCCAGTTTACTTGTCCTAGGGCTGCATTCCAGTTTACTTGTCCTAGGGCTGAATTCCAGAGCACTTGTCCTAGGGCTGCATTCCAGTTCACTTGTCCTAGGGCTGAATTCCAGAGCACTTGTCCTAGGGCTGCATTCCAGTTCACTTGTCCTTAGGCTGTATTCCAGTTCACTTGTCATAAGGCTGCATTCCAGGTCACTTGTCCCAGGGCTGCATTCCAATTCACTTGTCCTAGGCTGCATTCCAGTATACTTGTCCTACGGCTGCATTCCAGGACTCTTGTCCTTGGGATGAATTCCAGGTCACTTGTCATAGGCTGCATTCCAGTACACTTGTCCTAGGGCTGAATTCCACCACACTTGTCCTAGGGCTGCTTTCCAGTTCACTTGTCCTAGGGCTGCATTCCAGTATACTTGTCCTACGGCTGCATTCCAGGACACTTGTCCTTGGGATGAATTCCAGGTCACTTGTCATACGGCTGCATTCCAGGACCCTTGTCCTAGGGCTGAATTCCACCACACTTGTCCTAGGGCTGCTTTCCAGTCGACCTGTCCTAGGGCTGCATTCCAGTTTACTTGTCCTAGGGCTGAATTCCAGAGCACTTGTCCTAGGGCTGCATTCCAGTTCACTTGTCCTAGGGCTGAATTCCAGAGCACTTGTCCTAGGGCTGCATTCCAGTTCACTTGTCCTAGGGCTGCATTCCAGGTCAATTGTCCTACGGCTTCATTTCAGTTTACTTGTCCAATGGCTGCATTCCAGTTTACTTGTCCTAGGGCTGCATTCCAGTTTACTTGTCCTAGGGCTGCATTCCAGTTCACTTGTTCTAGGGCTGCATTCCAGTTTACTTGTCCTAGGGCTGAATTCCAGAGCACTTGTCCTAGGGCTGCATTCCAGTTCACTTGTCCTCGGGCTGCATTCCAGGTCAATTGTCCTACGGCTTCATTTCAGTTTACTTGTCCAATGGCTGCATTCCAGTTTACTTGTCCTAGGGCTGCATTCCAGTTCACTTGTTCTAGGGCTGCATTCCAGTTCACTTGTCCTGGGGCTGCATTCCAGTTCACTTGTCCTAGGGCTGCATTCCAGTTCACTTGGTTTAGGGCTGCATTCCAGTTGACTTGTCCTAGGGCTGAATTCCAGAGTACTTGTCCTAGGGCTGCATTCCAGTTCACTTGTCATAAGGCTGCATTCCAGGTCACTTGTCCTACGTCTTCATTTCAGTTTCACTTGTTCTAGGGCTGCATTCCAGTTCACTTGTTCTAGGGCTGCATTCCAGTAGACTTGTCCTAGGGCTGCATTCCAGTTCACTTGTCCTTAGGCTGTATTCCAGTTCACTTGTCATAAGGCTGCATTCCAGGTCACTTGTCCCAGGGCTGTTCTTCACTTGTCCTATGGCTGCATTCCAGTATACTTGTCCTAGGCTGCATTCCAGGACTCTTGTCCTTGGGATGAATTCCAGGTCACTTGTCATAGGCTGCATTCCAGTACCCTTGTCCTAGGGCTGCATTCCAGTTCACTTGTCCTAGGGCTGCATTCCAGTTCACTTGTCCTAGGGCTGCATTCCAGTATACTTGTCCTAGGCTGCATTCCAGGACACTTGTCCTAGGGCTGAATTCCAGGTCACTTGTCATACGGCTGCATTCCAGGACCCTTGTCCTAGGGCTGAATTCCACCACACTTGTCCTAGGGCTGCTTTCCAGTCGACTTGTCCTCGGGCTGCATTCCAGTTTCACTTGTCCTAGGGCTGCATTCCAGTTCACTTGTTCTAGGGCTGCATTCCAGTAGAATTGTCCTCGGGCTGAATTCCAGTAGACTGTCCTAGGGCTGCATTCCAGTTTACTTGTCCTAGGGCTGCATTCCAGAGCACTTGTCCTAGGGCTGCATTCCAGTTCACTTGTCCTAGGGCTGAATTCCAGAGCACTTGTCCTAGGGCTGCATTCCAGTTCACTTGTCCTAGGGCTGCATTCCAGGTCAATTGTCCTACGGCTTCATTTCAGTTTACTTGTCCAATGGCTGCATTCCAGTTTACTTGTCCTAGGGCTGCATTCCAGTTTACTTGTCCTAGGGCTGCATTCCAGTTCACTTGTTCTAGGGCTGCATTCCAGTTTACTTGTCCTAGGGCTGAATTCCAGAGCACTTGTCCTAGGGCTGCATTCCAGTTCACTTGTCCTCGGGCTGCATTCCAGGTCAATTGTCCTACGGCTTCATTTCAGTTTACTTGTCCAATGGCTGCATTCCAGTTTACTTGTCCTAGGGCTGCATTCCAGTTCACTTGTTCTAGGGCTGCATTCCAGTTCACTTGTCATGGGGCTGCATTCCAGTTCACTTGTCCTAGGGCTGCATTCCAGTTCACTTGGTTTAGGGCTGCATTCCAGTTTACTTGTCCTAGGGCTGAATTCCAGAGTACTTGTCCTAGGGCTGCATTCCAGTACCCTTGTCCTAGGGCTGAATTCCAGTTCACACTTGTCCTAGGGCTGCATTTCCAGTTCACTTGTCCTAGGGCTGCATTCCAGTATACTTGTCCTACGGCTGCATTCCAGGACACTTGTCCTTGGGATGAATTCCAGGTCACTTGTCATACGGCTGCATTCCAGGACCCTTGTCCTAGGGCTGAATTCCACCACACTTGTCCTAGGGCTGTTTTCCAGTTCACTTGTTCTAGTGCTGCATTCCAGTTCACTTGTCCTTGGGCTGCATTCCAGTTCACTTGTCCTAGGGCTGAATTCCAGAGCACTTGTCCTAGGGCTGCATTCCAGTTCACTTGTCCTAGGGCTGCATTCCAGGTCAATTGTCCTACGGCTTCATTTCATTTCAGGCTTTCCACTTGTCCTAGGGCTGCATTCCAGTTTACTTGTCCTAGGGCTGCATTCCAGTTCACTTGTTCTAGGGCTGCATTCCAGTTTACTTGTCCTAGGGCTGAATTCCAGAGCACTTGTCCTAGGGCTGCATTCCAGTTCACTTGTCCTAGGCTGCATTCCAGGTCAACTTGTCCTACGGCTTCATTTCAGTTTACTTGTCCAGGGCTGCATTCCAGTTCACTTGTCCTAGGGCTGCATTCCAGTTCACTTGTCCTAGGGCTGCATTCCAGTTCACTTGTTGCATTCCAGTACTTGGCTGCATTCCAGTTCACTTGTTCTAGGGCTGCATTCCAGTTCACTTGTTCTAGGGCTGCATTCCAGTTCACTTGTCCTAGGGCTGCATTCCAGTTCACTTGTCCTAGGGCTGCATTCCAGTTCACTTGTCCTAGGGCTGCATTCCAGTTCACTTGTCCTTGTTCTAGGGCTGCATTCCAGGGCTCACTTGTCCTACGGCTGCATTCCAGTCCTGGGGCTGCACTTGTCCAAGGGCTGCATTCCAGGTTCATTTGTCCCAGTGCTGCATTCCAGTATACTTGTCCTAGGGCTGCATTCCAGTACACTTGTCATAAGGCTACATTCCAGGTCACTAGTACTAGGGCTGCATTCCAGTTTACTTGTCCTAGGGCTGAATTCCAGAGCACTTGTCCTAGGGCTGCATTCCAGTTCACTTGTCATAAGGCTGCATTCCAGGTCACTTGTCCTTGGGATGAATTCCAGGTCACTTGTTCTAGGGCTGCATTCCAGTTTACTTGTCCTAGGGCTGAATTCCAGAGCACTTGTCCTAGGGCTGCATTCCAGTTCACTTGTCCTAGGGCTGCATTCCAGGTCAATTGTCCTACGGCTTCATTTCCAGTTTACTTGTCCTAGGGCTGCATTCCAGTTTACTTGTCCTAGGGCTGCATTCCAGTTCACTTGTTCTAGGGCTGCATTCCAGTTCACTTGTCCTAGGGCTGCATTCCAGTTCACTTGTCCTAGGGCTGCATTCCAGTTCACTTGTTTAGGGCTGCATTCCAGTTTACTTATCCTAGGGCTGAATTCCAGTCACTTGTCCTAGGGCTGCATTCCAGTTCACTTGTCATAAGGCTGTATTCCAGGTCACTTGTCCTACGGCTTCATTTCAGTTTCACTTGTCCTAGGGCTGCATTCCAGGTCACTTGTCCTAGGCTGCATTTCAGTTCACTTGTTCTAGGGCTGCATTCCAGTTCACTTGTTCTAGGGCTGCATTCCAGTAGACTTGTCCTAGGGCTGCATTCCAGTTCACTTGTCCTAGGGCTGTATTCCAGTTCACTTGTCATAAGGCTGCATTCCAGTCACTTGTCCTAGGGCTGCATTCCAGTTCACTTGTCCAAGGGCTGCATTCCAGTTCACTTGTCCCAGTGCTGCATTCCAGTATACTTGTCCTACGGCTGCATTCCAGTACACTTGTCATAAGGCTTTCCAGGTCACTAGTACTAGGGCTGCATTCCAGTTTACTTGTCCTAGGGCTGAATTCCAGAGCACTTGTCCTAGGGCTGCATTCCAGTTCACTTGTCCTAGGCTGCATTCCAGGTCACTTGTCCTAGGCTTCATTTCAGTTTCACTTGTCCTAGGGCTGCATTCCAGGTCACTTGTCCTATGGCTGCATTCCAGTTCACTTGTTCTAGGGCTGCATTCCAGTTCACTTGTTCTAGGACTGCATTCCAGTAGACTTGTCCTAGGGCTGCATTCCAGTTCACTTGTCCTTAGGCTGTATTCCAGTTCACTTGTCATAAGGCTGCATTCCAGGTCACTTGTCCTGGGGCTGCATTCAGTTCACTTGTCCAAGGGCTGCATTCCAATTCATTTGTCCCAGTGCTGCATTCCAGTATACTTGTCCTAGGGCTGCATTCCAGTACACTTGTCATAGGGCTGCATTCCAGGTCACTAGTACTAGGGTTTCCTTAGGGGCTGCATTCCAGTTCACTTGTCCTAGGGCTGCATTCCAGTTACTTGTCCTAGGGCTGCATTCCAGGACTCTTGTCCTTGGGATGAATTCCAGGTCACTTGGGCTGCATTCCAGTACCTTGTCCTAGGGCTGCATTGTCCAGGGCTGTTTTCCAGTTCACTTGTCCTAGGGCTGCATTCCAGTTCACTTGTCCTAGGCTGCATTCCAGGACACTTGTCCTAGGCTGATGAATTCCAGGTCACTTGTCATACGGCTGCATTCCAGGACCCTTGTCCTAGGGCTGCATTCCAGTTCACTTGTCCTAGGGCTGCATTCCAGTTCACTTGTTCTAGGGCTGCATTCCAGTAGAATTGTCCTCGGGCTGCATTCCAGTAGACCTGTCCTAGGGCTGCATTCCAGTTTACTTGTCCTAGGGCTGAATTCCAGAGTACTTGTCCTAGGGCTGCATTCCAGTTCACTTGTCCTAGGGCTGCATTCCAGGTCAATTGTCCTAGGGCTGCATTCCAGTTTACTTGTCCTATGGCTGCATTCCAGTTTACTTGTCCTAGGGCTGCATTCCAGTTCACTTGTTCTAGGGCTGCATTCCAGTTCACTTGTTCTAGGGCTGCATTCCAGTAGACTTGTCCTAGGGCTGCATTCCAGTTCACTTGTCCTAGGGCTGCATTCCAGTTCACTTGTCCTAGGGCTGCATTCCAGTTCACTTGTTCTAGGGCTGCATTCCAGTAGACTTGTCCTAGGGCTGCATTCCAGTTCACTTGTCCTTAGGCTGCATTCCAGTTCACTTGTTCTAGGGCTGCATTCCAGTTTACTTGTCCAATGGCTGCATTCCAGTTTACTTGTTCTAGGGCTGCATTCCAGTTCACTTGTTCTAGGGCTGCATTCCAGTAGACTTGTCCTAGGGCTGCATTCCAGTTCACTTGTCCAAGGGCTGCATTCCAATTCATTTGTCCCAGTGCTGCATTCCAGTATACTTGTCCTACGGCTGCATTCCAGTACACTTGTCATAAGGCTACATTCCAGGTCACTAGTACTAGGGCTGCATTCCAGTTTACTTGTCCCAGGGCTGCATTCCAATTCACTTGTCCTATGGCTGCATTCCAGTTGTCCTAGGGCTGCATTCCAGGACTCTTGTCCTTGGGAGGTCACTTGTCATACGGCTGCATTCCAGTACCCTTGTCCTAGGGCTGAATTCCACCACACTTGTCCTAGGGCTGCTTTCCAGTTCACTTGTCCTCGGGCTGCATTCCAGTTCACTTGTCCTAGGGCTGCATTCCAGTTCACTTGTTCTAGGGCTGCATTCCAGTAGAATTGTCCTCGGGCTGCATTCCAGTAGACCTGTCCTAGGGCTGCATTCCAGTTTACTTGTCCTAGGGCTGAATTCCAGAGCACTTATCCTAGGGCTGCATTCCAGTTCACTTGTCCTAGGGCTGCATTCCAGGTCAATTGTCCTACGGCTTCATTTCAGTTTACTTGTCCAAGGGCTGCATTCCAGTTTACTTGTCCTAGGGCTGCATTCCAGTTCACTTGTCCTAGGGCTGCATTCCAGTTTACTTGTCCTAGGGCTGCATTCCAGAGTACTTGTCCTAGGGCTGCATTCCAGTACCACTTGTCCTAGGGCTGAATTCCACCACACTTGTCCTAGGGCTGCATTCCAGTTCACTTGTCCTAGGGCTGCATTCCAGTCTTGTCCTACGGCTGCATTCCAGGACACTTGTCCTAGGGATGCATTCCAGTCACTTGTCCTACGGCTGCATTCCAGGACCCTTGTCCTAGGGCTGAATTCCACCACACTTGTCCTAGGGCTGCATTCCAGTTCACTTGTTCTAGGGCTGCATTCCAGTAGAATTGTCCTCGGGCTGCATTCCAGTAGACCTGTCCTAGGGCTGCATTCCAGTTTACTTGTCCTAGGGCTGAATTCCAGAGCACTTGTCCTAGGGCTGCATTCCAGTTCACTTGTCCTAGGGCTGCATTCCAGGTCAATTGTCCTACGGCTTCATTTCAGTTTACTTGTCCAATGGCTGCATTCCAGTTTACTTGTCCTAGGGCTGCATTCCAGTTCACTTGTTCTAGGGCTGCATTCCAGTTCACTTGTTCTAGGGCTGCATTCCAGTAGAATTGTCCTAGGGCTGCATTCCAGTAGACCTGTCCTAGGGCTGCATTCCAGTTTACTTGTCCTAGGGCTGAATTCCAGAGCACTTGTCCTAGGGCTGCATTCCAGTTGACTTGTCCTAGGGCTGCATTCCAGGTCAATTGTCCTACGGCTTCATTTCAGTTTACTTGTCCAATGGCTGCATTCCAGTTTACTTGTCCTAGGGCTGCATTCCAGTTCACTTGTTCTAGGGCTGCATTCCAGTTCACTTGTCCTAGGGCTGCATTCCAGTTCACTTGTCCTAGGGCTGCATTCCAATCATTTGTCCCAGTGCTGCATTCCAGTTACTTGTCCTACGGCTGCATTCCAGTACACTTGTCCTAGGCTGCATTCCAGTTCACTTGTCCTAGGGCTGGGTTTACTTGTCCCAGGGCTGCATTCCAGGTCACTTGTCCTATGGCTGCATTCCAGTTACTTGTCCTACGGCTGCATTCCAGGACTCTTGTCCTGGGATGAATTCCAGGTCACTTGTCCTACGGCTGCATTCCAGTTTGTCCTACTGTGTTCCACCACACTTGTCCTAGGGCTGCTTTCCAGTTCACTTGTCCTAGGGCTGCATTCCAGTTTACTTGTCCTAGGGCTGAATTCCAGTTCACTTGTCCAAGGGCTGCATTCCATTTCACTTGTCCTCGGGCTACATTACAGGTCAATTGTCCTACGGCTTCATTTCAGTTTACTTGTCCAAGGGCTGCATTCCAGTTTACTTGTCCTAGGGCTGCATTCCAGTTCACTTGTCCTAGGGCTGCATTCCAGTTTACTTGTCCTTGATTCCAGTTTACTTGTCCTAGGGCTGCATTCCAGTTCACTTGTCCTAGGGCTGCATTCCAGTTCACTTGTCCTAGGGCTGCATTCCAGTTCACTTGTCCTAGGGCTGCATTCCAGGTCACTTGTCCTAGGGCTTCATTTCCAGTTCACTTGTCCTAGGGCTGCATTCCAGTTCACTTGTGTCCTAGGGCTGCATTCCAGTATACTTGTCCTACTGCATTCCAGGTCACTTGTCCTAGGGATGCATTCCAGGTCACTTGTCATACGGCTGCATTCCAGTTCACTTGTCCTAGGGCTGCCATTGTCCTAGGGCTGCATTCCAGTTCACTTGTTCTAGGGCTGCATTCCAGTAAACTTGTCCTAGGGCTGCATTCCAGTAGTTCTAGGGCTGCATTCCAGTTTACTTGTTCACTTGTCCTAGGGCTGCATTCCAGTTCACTTGTCCTAGGGCTGCATTCCAGGTCACTTGTCCTACGGCTTCATTTCAGTTCACTTGTCCTATGGCTGCATTCCAGTTTACTTGTCCTAGGGCTGCATTCCAGTTCACTTGTCATAGGGCTGCATTCCAGTTCACTTGTTCTAGGGCTGCATTCCAGTAGAATTGTCCTCGGGCTGCATTCCAGTTCACTTGTCCTAGGGCTGCATTCCAGTTTACTTGTCCTAGGGCTGCATTCCAGAGCACTTGTCCTAGGGCTGCATTCCAGTTCACTTGTCCTAGGGCTGCATTCCAGGTCAATTGTCCTACGGCTTCATTTCAGTTTACTTGTCCTATGGCTGCATTCCAGTTCACTTGTTCTAGGGCTGCATTCCAGTTCACTTGTTCTAGGGCTGCATTCCAGTAGACTTGTCCTAGGGCTGCATTCCAGTTCACTTGTGCATTCCCATTTGGGCTGCATTCCAGTATACTTGTCCTACGGCTGCATTCCAGTACACTTGTCTAGGGCATTCCAGGTCACTAGTACTAGGGCTGCATTCCAGTTTACTTGTCCCAGGGCTGCATTCCAAATTCACTTGTCCTATGGCTGCATTCCAGTTACTTGTCCTAGGGCTGCATTCCAGGACTTGTCCTAGGGCTGCATTCAGGTCACTTGTCCTAGGGCTGCATTCCAGTTCACTTGTCCTAGGGCTGCATTCCAGTTCACTTGTCCTAGGGCTGCATTCCAGTTTACTTGTCCTGGGCTGAATTCCAGAGCACTTGTCCTAGGGCTGCATTCCAGTTCACTTGTCCTAGGGCTGCATTCCAGGTCAATTGTCCTATTGTCCTTGTCCAAGGGCTGCATTCCAGTTCCTTGTCCTAGGGCTGCATTCCAGTTTACTTGTCCTAGGGCTGAATTCCAGTACTTGTCCTAGGGCTGCATTCCAGTTCACTTGTTCTAGGGCTGCATTCCAGTTCACTTGTCCTAGGGCTGCATTCCAGTTCACTTGTCCTAGGGCTGCATTCCAGTTCACTTGTCCTAGGGCTGCATTCCAGTTCACTTGTCCTAGGGCTGCATTCCAGTTCACTTGTCATTTCCAGTCACTTGTCCTAGGGCTGCATTCCAGTTTACTTGTCCTAGGGCTGCATTCCAGTTTACTTGTTCTAGGGCTGCATTCCAGTTCACTTGTTCTAGGGCTGCATTCCAGTTCACTTGTTCTAGGGCTGCATTCCAGTATTGTCCTAGGGCTGCATTCCAGTTCACTTGTCCTAGGGCTGCATTCCAGTTCACTTGTCAGTGCTGCATTCCAGTTCACTTGTCCTACGGCTGCATTCCAGTCACTTGTCATAAGGCTACATTCCAGTCACTTGTACTAGGGCTGCATTCCAGTTCACTTGTCCTAGGGCTGCATTCCAGGTCACTTGTCCTACGGCTGCATTCCAGTTTACTTGTCCTAGGGCTGCATTCCAGTTCACTTGTCCTAGGGATGCATTCCAGTTCACTTGTCTAGGCTGCATTCCAGTATTCACTGCATTCCAGTTCTAGGGCTGCATTCCAGTTCACTTGTCCTAGGGCTGCATTCCAGTTCACTTGTCCTATGGCTGCATTCCAGTTCACTTGTCCTAAGGCTGCATTCCAGTTCACTTGTCCTAGGGCTGCATTCCAGTTCCTAGGGCTGCATTCCAGAGCACTTGTCCTAGGGCTGCATTCCAGTTCACTTGTCCTAGGGCTGCATTCCAGGTCACTTGTCCTAGGGCTGCATTCCAGTTCACTTGTCCTAGGGCTGCATTCCAGTTCACTTGTCCTAGGGCTGCATTCCAGTTCACTTGTCCTAGGGCTGCATTCCAGTAGACTTGTCCTAGGGCTGCATTCCAGTTCTTGTCCTAGGGCTGCATTCCAGTTCACTTGTCCCAGGGCTGCATTCCAGGCACTTGTCCTAGGGATGCATTCCAGGTCACTTGTCCTAGGGCTGCATTCATTTGTCCTAGGGCTGAATTCCACTTGTCCTAGGGCTGCATTCCAGTTCACTTGTCCTAGGGCTGCATTCCAGTTCACTTGTTCTAGGGCTGCATTCCAGTTCACTTGTTCTAGGGCTGCATTCCAGTAGAATTGTCCTAGGGCTGCATTCCAGTTCACCTGTCCTAGGGCTGCATTCCAGTTCACTTGTCCTAGGGCTGCATTCCAGTTCACTTGTCACTGCATTCCAGGTCACTGTCCTAGGGCTGCATTCCAGTTCATTTCAGGCTGCATTCCAGTTCACTTGTTCTAGGGCTGCATTCCAGTTCACTTGTTCTAGGGCTTATTTGTCCTAGGGCTGCATTCCAGTATACTTGTCCTAGGGCTGAATTCCAGTGCACTTGTCCTAGGGCTGCATTCCAGTTCACTTGTCCTAGGGTTGCATTACAGGTCAATTGTCCTACGGCTTCATTTCCGTTTACTTGTTGTTATGCAGGTGAATGAGGACCCAAAAGCGACTTGGCGAAAACAGAGTCTTTAATCCAGTAAAGTAAATATTCAATACTCCTAGACAATTCGGAGCGGTAAATAAAGCATAAAGAACAATTCCACTCGTAATGACGAGAACAGACTGGAGACTCGATCATGAACTGCAGGTTGCCTCGGGAAGGCACTTGACCGTAGCAGACTCAGACACCTGCTCACCACGCAGCATCTGAGGGAAACACGACACGACAGGGTGATACAAAGACACAGCACGGTGAACAATATGCAAGGATCCGACAGGACAGAAACGGAAAACAAGGGGAGAATTAGGGACTCTAATCAGGGGAAAAGATAGGGAACAGGTGTGGGAAGACTAAATGATTGATTAGGGGAATAGGAACAGCTGGGAGCAGGAACGGAACGATAGAGAGAAGAGAGAGAGAGAGGGAGAGAGAAAAAGGGGAACGAACCTAAAAAGACCAGCAGGGGGAAAACGAACAGAAGGAAAAGCAAAATGACAAGACAATATAAGACAAAACATGACAGTACCCCCCCACTCACCGAGCGCCTCCTGGCGCACTCGAGGAGGAATCCTGGCGGCAACGGAGGAAATCATCAATCAGTGAACGGTCCAGCACGTCCCGAGACGGAACCCAACTCCTCTCCTCAGGACCGTAACCCTCCCAATCCACTAAGTATTGGTGACCCCGTCCCCGAGAACGCATGTCCATGATCCTACGTACCTTGTAAATAGGTGCGCTCTCGACAAGGACGGGAGGGGGAGGGAAGACGAACGGGGTGCGAAGAAAGGGCTTGACACAGGAGACATGGAAGACAGGATGGACGCGACGAAGATGTCGCGGAAGAAGCAGTCGCACAGCGACAGGATTGACGACCTGGGAGACACGGAACGGACCAATGAACCGCGGAGTCAACTTACGAGAGGCTGTCGTAAGAGGAAGGTTGCGAGTGGAAAGCCACACTCTCTGGCCGCAACAATACCTAGGACTCTTAATCCTACGTTTATTGGCGGCTCTCACAGTCTGTGCCCTGTAACGGCAAAGTGCAGACCTCACCCTCCTCCAGGTGCGCTCACAACGTTGGACAAACGCTTGAGCGGAGGGAACGCTGGACTCGGCAAGCTGGGATGAGAACAGAGGAGGCTGGTAACCCAGACTACTCTGAAACGGAGATAACCCGGTAGCAGACGAAGGAAGCGAGTTGTGAGCGTATTCTGCCCAGGGGAGCTGTTCTGCCCAAGACGCAGGGTTTCTGAAAGAAAGGCTGCGTAGTATGCGACCAATCGTCTGATTGGCCCTCTCTGCTTGACCGTTAGACTGGGGATGAAACCCGGAAGAGAGACTGACGGACGCACCAATCAAACGACAGAACTCCTCCAAAACTGTGACGTGAATTGCGGGCCTCTGTCTGAAACGGCGTCTAACGGGAGGCCATGAATTCTGAACACATTCTCGATGATGATTTGTGCCGTCTCCTTAGCGGAAGGAAGTTTAGCGAGGGAATGAAATGTGCCGCCTTAGAGAACCTATCGACAACCGTAAGAATCACAGTCTTCCCCGCAGACAAAGGCAGACCGGTAATGAAGTCTAGGGCGATGTGAGACCATGGTCGAGAAGGAATGGGGAGCGGTCTGAGACGACCGGCAGGAGGAGAGTTACCTGACTTAGTCTGCGCGCAGTCCGAACAAGCAGCCACGAAACGGCGCGTGTCACGCTCCTGAGTCGGCCACCAAAAGCGCTGGCGAATAGACGCAAGAGTGCCTCGAACACCGGGATGACCAGCTAACTTGGCAGAGTGAGCCCACTGAAGAACAGCCAGACGAGTGGAAACAGGAACGAAAAGAAGGTTACTAGGACAAGCGCGCGGCGACGCAGTGTGCGTGAGTGCTTGCTTAACCTGTCTTTCAATTCCCCAGACTGTCAACCCGACAACACGCCCATAAGGAAGAATCCCCTCGGGATCAGTAGAAGCCACAGAAGAACTAAAAGACGGGATAAGGCATCAGGCTTGGTGTTCTTGCTACCCGGACGGTAAGAAATCACAAACTCGAAACGAGCGAAAAACAACGCCCAACGAGCTTGACGAGCATTAAGTCGTTTGGCAGAACGGATGTACTCAAGGTTCTTATGGTCTGTCCAAACGACAAAAGGAACGGTCGCCCCTCCAACCACTGTCGCCATTCGCCTAGGGCTAAGCGGATGGTGAGCAGTTCGCGGTTACCCACATCATAGTTGCGTTCAGATGGCGACAGGCGATGAGAAAAATAAGCGCAAGGATGAACCTTATCGTCAGACTGGAAGCGCTGGGATAGAATGGCTCCCACGCCTACCTCTGAAGCGCCAACCTCGACAATGAATTGTCTAGTGACGTCAGGAGTAACGAGGATAGGAGCGGACGTAAAACGTTCTTTTAGAAGATCAAAAGCTCCCTGGGCGGAACCGGACCACTTAAAACACGTCTTGACAGAAGTAAGAGCTGTGAGAGGGGCAGCAACTTGACCGAAATTACGAATGAAACGCCGATAGAAATTAGCGAAACCTATAAAGCGCTGCAACTCGACACGTGACCTTGGAACGGGCCAATCACTGACAGCTTGGACCTTAGCGGAATCCATCTGAATGCCTTCAGCGGAAATAACGGAACCGAGAAAAGTAACGGAGGAGACATGAAAAGAGCACTTCTCAGCCTTCACGTAGAGACAATTCTCTAAAAGGCGCTGTAGGACACGTCGAACGTGCTGAACATGAATCTCGAGTGACGGTGAAAAAATCAGGATATCGTCAAGATAGACAAAAACAAAGATGTTCAGCATGTCTCTCAGAACATCATTAACTAATGCCTGAAAAACAGCTGGCGCATTGGCGAGACCAAACGGCAGAACCCGGTACTCAAAATGCCCTAACGGAGTGTTAAACGCCGTTTTCCACTCGTCCCCCTCTCTGATGCGCACGAGATGGTAAGCGTTACGAAGGTCCAACTTAGTAAAGCACCTGGCTCCCTGCAGAATCTCGAAGGCTGATGACATAAGGGGAAGCGGATAACGATTCTTAACCATCATGTCATTCAGCCCTCGATAATCCACGCAGGGGCGCAGAGTACCGTCCTTTTTCTTAACAAAAAAAACCCCGCCCCGGCCGGAGAGGAAGAAGGCACTATGGTACCGGCGTCAAGAGACACAGACAAATAATCCTCGAGAGCCTTACGTTCGGGAGCCGACAGAGAGTATAGTCTACCCCGAGGAGGAGTGGTCCCCGGAAGGAGATCAATACTACAATCATACGACCGGTGAGGAGGAAGGGAGTTGGCTCGGGACCGACTGAAGACCGTGCGCAGATCATGATATTCCTCCGGCACTCCTGTCAAATCGCCAGGTTCCTCCTGAGAAGTGGGGACAGAAGAAACGGGAGGGATGGCAGACATTAAACACTTCACATGACAAGAAACGTTCCAGGATAGGATAGAATTACTAGACCAATTAATAGAAGGATTATGACATACTAGCCAGGGATGACCCAAAACAACAGGTGTAAAAGGTGAACGAAAAATCAAAAAAGAAATAGTCTCACTGTGATTACCAGATACTGTGAGGGTTAAAGGTAGTGTCTCAAATCTGATACTGGGAAGATGACTACCATCTAAGGCGAACATGGGCGTAGGCTTGTCTAACTCTCTGAAAGGAATGTCATGTTTCCGAGCCCATGCTTCGTCCATGAAACAACCCTCAGCCCCAGAGTCAATCAAGGCACTGCATGTAGCACCCGAACCGGTCCAGCGTAGATGGACCGACAAAGTAGTACAGGATCTAGATGGAGAGACCTGAGTAGTAGCGCTCACCAGTAGCCCTCCGCTTACTGATGAGCTCTGGCTTTTACTGGACATGAATTAACAAAATGTCCAGCAAGTCCGCAATAGAGGCACAGGCGGTTGGTGATCCTCCGTTCCCTCTCCTTAGTCGAGATGCGAATACCTCCCAGCTGCATGGGCTCAGTCTCTGAGCCAGAGGAGGGACATGGTTGCGATGCGGAGCAGGGAAACACCGTTGACGCGAGCTCTCTTCCACGAGCCTGGTGACGAAGATCTACCCGTCGTTCTATGCGGATGGCGAGAGCAATCAAAGAGTCCACACTTGAAGGAACCTCCCGGGAGAGAATCTCATCTTTAACCACTGCGTGGAGTCCCTCCAGAAAACGAGCGAGCAGCGCCGGCTCGTTCCAGTCACTAGAGGCAGCAAGAGTGCGAAACTCAATAGAGTAATCCGTTATGGATCGATCACCTTGGCATAGGGAAGCCAGGGCCCTAGAAGCCTCCCTACCAAAAACTGAACGGTCAAAAACCCGAATCATCTCCTCTTTAAAGTTCTGGTAATTGTTAGAGCAATCAGCCCTTGCCTCCCAGATAGCTGTGCCCCACTCTCGAGCCCGGCCAGTAAGGAGTGAAATGACGTAAGCAACCCGAGCTCTCTCTCTAGAGTATGTGTTGGGTTGGAGAGAGAACACAATATCACACTGGGTAAGAAAGGAGCGGCACTCCGTGGGCTGCCCGGAGTAGCAAGGTGGGTTATTAACCCTAGGTTCCGGAGGCTCGGCAGGCCAGGAAGTAACAGGTGGCACGAGACGAAGACTCTGGAACTGTCCAGAGAGGTCGGAAACCTGAGCGGCCAGGTTCTCCACGGCATGGCGAGCAGCAGACAATTCCTGCTCGTGTCTGCCGAGCATGGCTCCTTGGATCTCGACGGCAGTGTTACGAGCGTCTGTAGTCGCTGGGTCCATTCTTTGGTCGGATCCTTCTGTTATGCAGGTGAATGAGGACCCAAAAGCGACTTGGCGAAAACAGAGTCTTTAATCCAGTAAAGTAAATATTCAATACTCCTAGACAATTCGGAGCGGTAAATAAAGCATAAAGAACAATTCCACTCGTAATGACGAGAACAGACTGGAGACTCGATCATGAACTGCAGGTTGCCTCGGGAAGGCACTTGACCGTAGCAGACTCAGACACCTGCTCACCACGCAGCATCTGAGGGAAACACGACACGACAGGGCGATACAAAGACACAGCACGGTGAACAATATGCAAGGATCCGACAGGACAGAAACGGAAAACAAGGGGAGAATTAGGGACTCTAATCAGGGGAAAAGATAGGGAACAGGTGTGGGAAGACTAAATGATTGATTAGGGGAATAGGAACAGCTGGGAGCAGGAACGGAACGATAGAGAGAAGAGAGAGAGAGAGGGAGAGAGAAAAAGGGGAACGAACCTAAAAAGACCAGCAGGGGGAAAACGAACAGAAGGAAAAGCAAAATGACAAGACAATATAAGACAAAACATGACACTTGTCCTAGGGCTGCATTCCAGTTCACTTGTTCTAGGGCTGCATTCCAATTCACTTGTTCTAGGGCTGCATTCCAGTAGATTGTCCTAGGGCTGCATTCCAGTTCACTTGTCCTATGGCTGCATTCCAGTTCACTTGTCGTAAAGGCTGCATTCCAGGTCACTTGTCCTACGACTTCATTTCAGTTTACTTGTTCTAGGGCTGCATTCCAGTTCACTTGTCCTAGGGTTGCATTACAGGTCAATTGTCCTACGGCTTCATTTCCGTTTACTTGTCCTAGGGCTGCATTCCAGTTCACTTGTCCTAGGGATGCATTCCAGTTCACTTGTTCTAGGGCTGCATTGCAATTCACTTGTTCTAGGGCTGCATTCCAGTAGATTGTCCTAGGGCTGCATTCCAGTTCACTTGTCCTATGGCTGCATTCCAGTTCCCTTGTCGTAAGGCTGCATTCCAGGTCACTTGTCCTACGGCTTCTTTTCAGTTTACTTGTCCTAGGGCTGCATTCCAGTTCACTTGTCATAGGGCTGCATTCCAGTTCACTTGTTCTAGGGCTGCATTCCAGTTCACTTGTTCTAGGGCTGCATTCCAGTTCACTTGTTCTAGGCCTTCATTACAGCAGACTTGTCCTAGGGCTGCATTCCAGTACACTTGTCCAAGGGCTGCATTCCAGGTCACTTGTCATACGGCTGCATTCCAATTCACTTGTCCTAGGGCTGCATTCCAGTACTCTTGTCCCAGGGCTGCTTTCCAGGTCACTTGTCCTAGGGCTGCATTCCAGCTCACTTGTCCTAGGGCTGCATTCCAGTTCACTTGTCCTAGGGCTGCAATCCAGTTCACTTGTGATATGGCTGCATTCCAGTAGATTGTCCTAGGGCTGCATTCCAGTTCACTTGTCCTATGGCTGCATTCCAGTTCACTTGTCGTAAGGCAGCATTCCAGGTCACTTGTCCTACGTCTTCATTTCAGTTTACTTGTCCTAGGGCTGCATTCCAGTTCACTTGTCCTAGGGCTGCATTCCAGTTCACTTGTTCTAGGGCTGCATTCCTGTTCACTTGTTCTAGGGCTGCATTCCAGTTCGCTTGTTCTAGGGCTGCATTCCAGTTCACTTGTCCTAGGGCTGCATTCCAGTACACTTGTCCAAGGGCTGCATTCCAGGTCACTTGTCATACGGCTGCATTCCAATTCACTTTTCCTAGGGCTGCATTCCAGTACTCTTGTCCCAGGGCTGCTTTCCAGTTCACTTGTCCTAGGGCTGCAATCCAGTTCACTTGTCATATGGCTGCATTCCAGTAGACTTGTCCTAGGGCTGCATTCCAGTTCACTTATCCCTGCTCTAGCATTCCAGTTCACTTGTCCTAGGGCTGCATTCCATTTCACTTGTCCTAGGGCTGCATTCCAGTTCACTTGTCCTCGGGCTGCAATCAATTTCACTTGTCATATGGCTTCAATCCAGTTCACTTATCCTAGGGCTGCATTCCAGTAGACTTGTCCTAGGGCTGCATTCCAGTTCACTTGTCCCTGCTCTAGCATTCCAGTTCACTTGTCCTAGGGCGTCATTCCAGTTCACTTGTCCTAGGGCTGCATTCCAGTACATTTTAGCAGAGGGAGTAGTGACATATTGACATAGTTTCCTTCTATACATGTTATTACATTTATAGTTTAAAATGTCAATTCCTTCTAGTTGTATTGAGGCTACAACATCCTCAACAGTTGCACTTGGAGTATTGTTATATTCTCCTAAGAGAAGAATAGCACCTTTAGGGACAGCTCTAACAACAATGTGATACTCCTCGGGAGTTAATGTAACATTGTGTGTTCTAATAAATTCTGGATCATCATATAGTTGTCCATCATTATTCAATATTTGTTTAACCCAAATAATGTTGTTGTCAAACCATTTCTGGAAAAACAAAGACTTGTTTTTGTATTTTTTCAGTATTACATACTGAGTTTAAGTCCCATCTATTACAGGGATATAACATACTGAGTTTAAGTCCCATCTTTTACAGGTATATAACATACTGAGTTTAAGTCACATCTTTTCAACGCAAACAATTCACATTTCCTAATATTCTGAGATAAACCTGATACATGTGTGATATAAAAGTGTAATATTATATTAAGTCGTTCAAAATCACATTTTATTGGTCACATACACGTTTAGCAGATGTTATTGTAGGTATAGTGAAATGCTTGTGTTTCGAGCTCCGACAGTGCAGTAATATCTAACAAGTAATATCTATCAATTTCATAACATATACTCAATACACAGAAAACTAACTTTTAATCTAGGTTTCTCTGTAGACATGATCCATCCCACCAGAGGGTGGAGGGGTACCTGTATCAGTGGTTTTGACCAGATAGACACCTGCAGACACACAGTATAGTGCCTCCCATGTACTCTCCTAAGTTTGGACCTTTCTATACCACATATCACGTGACTGTGTACAAAACTGCCAATGGTAGAAAACTCTGCCAGCGGTATACAGTGCATTCGTTAAGCATTTACTTTTTCCACATTTTTTTTACATTACAGCCTTAATTCTAAAATTGAATCATTTAACTTAAGTATTCAGAACTTTTCCTATGAGACTCGAAATAGTGCTCAGATGCATCCTGATTCCATTGATCACCTTTGAGATGTTTCTACAACTTGATTGGAGTCCACTTGTGGTAAATTCAATTGATTAGACATGATTTGGAAAGGCACACACCTGTCTATATAAGGTCTCACAGTTTACAGTGCATGTCAGAGCAAAAACCAAGCCATGAGGTCAAAGGAATTGTCCATAGATCTCTGAGACAGGATAGTGTCGAGGCACAGATCTGGGGAAAGGCACCAAAAAATGTCTTCAGCTTTGAAGGTCCCCAAGAATACAGTGGCCTCCATCATTCTTAAAAGGAAGAAGTTTGGAACCACCAAGACTCTTCCTAGAGCTGGTCGCCTGGCCAAACTGAGAAGGGCCTTGTTCAGGGAGGTGAACAAGAACCTGATGTTCACTCTGACAGACCTCCAGAGTTCCTCTGTGGAGATGGGAGAAACTTCCAGAAGGACAACCATCTCTGCAGCACTCCACCAATCAGGCCTTAATGTAGCAATGATTGAATTGTCCAAATGTATTTCAATGGACAATTCAGTGAGCTGTTCTATGAAAGGTATCTGCAAGAGATGACATGCAGGAGCTTGCAGGGATTTGTAGTCTTGCATGTCGTCTACTTTAATGCTAATTAGCATTTTATAGAATCCAAGAGTAAAGAGACACAAATATATTGATACAAGTATTTGTATTTATTATGGAACCGCATTAATTCCTGCCAAGGCAGCAGCTACTCTTCCTGGGGTTTATTATGGATCCCCATTAGTTCCTGCCAAGGCAGCAGCTACTCTTCCTGAACTTTATTATGGATCCCCATTAGTTTCTGCCAAGGCAGCAGCTACTCTTCCTGGGGTTTATTATGGATCTCCATTAGTTCCTGCCAAGTAAGGTCAAGGAGCGTGCCAGCCTGCCTGAACCAGCCCTGAATTCAAATGTATAAATGATGGGTTATGACCTAACAGGTACAAATGATGGGTTAACAGTTATAAATAATGGATTATAAATTAACAGGTATAAATTATGGGTTATGAACTAACAGGTTCAAATGATGGGTTATGAACTAACAGGTATACATGATGGGTTATGAATTAACAGGTATAAATGATGGGTTATGAACTAACAGGTATAAATGATGGGTTATGAATTAACAGGTATAAATTATGGGTTATGAACTAACAGGTGAATTATCCCTCTACACATGTCCTGCATTAGAATTATACCTCTACACATGTACTGTACTGGAATGATCCCTCTACACATGTACTGTACTGGAATGATCCCTCTACACATGTACTGTACTGGAATTATACCTCTACAAATGTACTGTACGGGAATTATCCCTCTGCACATGTCCTGCATTGGAATTATCCCTCTACACATGTACTGTACTGGAATGATCCCTCTACACATGTACTGCACTGGAATGATCTCTCTACACATGTAATGTACTGGAATTATCCCTTTACACGTGTACTGTACTGGAATTATCCCTCTACACATGTACTGTACTGGAATTATCCCTTTAAACATGTACTGTACTGGAATTATCACTCTACACATGTAATGTACTAGAATTATCCCTCTACACATGTACTGTACTGGAATTATCCCTTTACACATGTACTGTACTGGAATTATACCTCTACACATGTACTGTACGGGAATTATCCCTTTAAATATGTACTGTATTGGAATTATCCCTCTACACATGTACTGTACTGGAATTATCCCTCTACACATGTACTGTACTGGAATGATCCCTCTACAAATGTACTGCACTGGAATGATCCCTCTACACACGTACTGCCCTGGAATAATCCCTCTACACATGTACTGCACTGGAATTATCCCTCTACACATGTACTCCACTGGAATTATCCCTCTACACATGTACTGTACTGGAATTATCCCTTTAAACATGTACTGTACTGGAATTATCCCTTAACACATGTACTGTACTGGAATTATACCTCTACACATGTACTGTACGGGAATTATCCCTTTAAATATGTACTGTATTGGAATTATCCCTTTAAACATGTACTGTACTGGAATTATCCCTCTACACATGTAATGCACTGGAATTATCCCTCTACACATGTACTGTACTGGAATTATCCCTTTACACATGTACTGTGCTGGAATTATACCTCTACACATGTCCTGCATTGGAATTATCCCTCTACACGTGTACTGTACTGGAATTATCCCTCTACACATGTACTGCACTGGAATTATCCCTCTACACATGTACTGCACTGGAATAATCCCTCTACACACGTACTGCACTGGAATGATCCCTCTACAAATGTACTGCACTGGAATGATCCCTCTACACATGTACTGCACTGGAATTATCCCTCTACACATGTACTGCACTGGAATTATCCCTCTACACATGTACTGTACTGGAATTATCCCTTTAAACATGTACTGTACTGGAATTATCCCTCTACACATGTAATGTACTGGAATTATCCCTCTACACATGTACTGTACTGGAATTATCCCTTTACACATGTACTGTACTGGAATTATACCTCTACACATGTACTGTACGGGAATTATCCCTCTACACATGTCCTGCATTGGAATTATCCCTCTACACATGTACTGTACTGGAATGATCCCTCTACACATGTACTGCACTGGAATGATCCCTCTACACATGTACTGCACTGGAATTATCCCTCTACACATGTACTGTACTGGAATTATCCCTTTAAACATGTACTGTACTGGAATTATCCCTCTACACATGTAATGTACTGGAATTATCCCTCTACACATGTACTGTACTGGAATTATCCCTTTACACATGTACTGTACTGGAATTATACCTCTACACATGTACTGTATGGGAATTATCCCTCTACACATGTCCTGCATTGGAATTATCCCTCTACACATGTACTGCACTGGAATTATCCCTCTACACATGTACTGCACTGGAATGATCCCTCTACACATGTACTGCACTGGAATGATCCCTCCTCACATGTACTGCACTGGAATAATCCCTCTACACATGTACTGCACTGGAATGATCCCTCTACACATTTACTGCACTGTAATGATCCCTCTACACATGTACTGCACTGGAATTGTCCCTCTACACATGTACTGTACTGGAATTATCCCTTTAAACATTTACTGTACTGGAATTATCCCTCTACACATGTAATGTACTGGAATTATCCCTCTACACATGTACTGTACTGGAATTATCCCTTTACACATGTACTGTACTGGAATTATACCTCTACACATGTACTGTACGGGAATTATCCCTCTACACATGTCCTGTACTGGAATTATCCCTTTAAACATGTACTGTACTGGAATTATCCCTCTACACATGTAATGTACTGGAATTATCCCTCTACACATGTACTGTACTGGAATTATCCCTTTACACATGTTCTGTACTGGAATTATACCTCTACACATGTACTGTATGGGAATTATCCCTTTAAATATGTACTGTATTGGAATTATCCCTCTACACATGTACTGTACTGGAATTATCCCTCTACACATGTACTGTACTGGAATGATCCCTCTACAAATGTACTGCACTGGAATGATCCCTCTACACATGTACTGTACTGGAATGATCCCTCTACACATGTACTGTACTGGAATGGTCCCTCTACACATGTAGTGCACTGGAATGATCCCTCTACACATGTACTGCACTGGAATGATCTCTCTACGCATGTACTGCACTGGAATGATCCCTCTACACATGTACTGCACTGGAATTATCCCTCTACACATGCACTGTACTGTAATGATCCCTCTACACATGTACTGTACTGGAATGATCCCTCTACACATGTACTGTACTGGAATTATCCCTCTACAGCCTTTACACATGGACAATGGGAGGCACACAGTACTACATAGAGCCATGACTACATGGAACTGTATTCCACATCAAGTAACTGATGCCAGCAGTATAATTAGATTTTAAAACACTTTATGGAACAGCAGAGTTTGTCTGTGTTCTTTTGCCCATCTTAATATTTTCTTTTTTTGGCCAGTCTGAGAAATGTATTTTTCTTTGCAACTCTGCCTAGAAGGCCAGCATCCCGGAGTCGCCTCTTCACTGTTGACGTTGAGACTGGTGTTTTGCGGGTTCTATTTAATGAAGCTGCCAGTTGAGGACTTTTGAAGCGTATGTTTCTCAAACTAGATACTCTAATGTACTTGTCCTCTTACTCAGTTGTGCACCGGGGCCTCCCACTCCTCTTTCTATTCTGTTTAGAGCAAGTTTGTGCTGTTCTGTGAAGGGAGTAGTACACAGCGTTGTACAAGATCTTCAGTTTCTTGCCAATTTCGCGCATGGAATAGCCTTCTTTTCTCAGAACAAGAATAGACTGACGCGTTTCAGAAGAAAGTAATTTGTTTCTGGCCATTTTGAGCCTGTATTCGAACCCACAAATACTGATTCTCCAGATACTCAACTTTTTTATCATAACAACAGTTTTCAGCTGTGCTAACATAATTGCAAAAGGGTTTTCTAATGATCAATTCGCCTTTTAAAATGATAAACTTGGATTAGCTAACACAACGTACCATTGGAACACAGGAGGGATGGTTGATGATAATCTGCCGTTTCCAGCTGCAATAGTCATGTTCAATATTAACAATGCCTACACTGTATTACTGATCAATCTGATGTTATTTTAATGGACAAAAACATTTGCTTTTCTTTCAAACACAAGGACGTTTTTCTAAGTGACCCCAAACTGTGAATGGTATTGTATACAGTACCAGTCAAAAGTTTGAACAAACATACTAATTTAAGGGGTTTTCTTTATTTTTACTATTGTCTACATTGTAGAATAATAGTGAAGACATCAAAACTATGAAATAACTCATATGGAATCCTGAAGTAACCAAAACAAAGTGTTAAACAAATCAAAATATATTTTATATTCTTCAAAGTAGCCACCCTTTGCCTTGATGACAGCTTCGCACCCTCTTGGCATTCTCTCAACCAGCTTCATGAGGAATGATTTCCCCACAATCTTGAAGGAGTTCCCACATATGCTGAGTACTTGTTGGCTGATTTTCCTTCACTCTTCGGTCCAACTCATCCCAAACCATCTCAGTTGGGTTGAGGTTGGGTGATTGTGGAGCAGCACCATCACTCCCATTCTTGGTCAAATAGCCCTTACACATCCTGGAGGTGTGTTTTGGGTCATTGTCCTGTTGAAAAACAGTGCAAACCAGATGGGATGGCGTATCGCTTCAGAATGCTGTGGTAGCCATGCTGGTTAAGTGACCCTCGAATTCTAAATAAATCAGTGTCACCAGCAAAGCATCCCCACACCATCACACCTCCTCCTCCATGCTTCACGGTGGGAACCACACATGTAGAGATCATCCGTTCACCTACTAAAAACATTATTGTATTTTATACTCAATACATTTTCCCTGACTACCAAAGGTACTCGTTACATTTAGAATGCTTAGCAGGACAGGATGGTCCAATTCATCCCTGATAAGGTGCAAGAATGGATTGTTAGGGCTGACAATCACATTCTTCTCAAACAACCCCGCATACAGATAGGGATAATTAGATGGTATTTTTCAAACTGCAATGACCATAATCCATTGCGCGTCTTGTCTGTTTATTTTACACCTGCTATGTAAAAGAGACTGAAGAATGCACAATGGTCAATGCAATCAGGGATCCTTGGGACATCTGGTATCCTAAAACATCACCATTTTAAATGTCAACTTCAATGGGGTAGGGACATCCCAAGGATGTATCTCTACCTGAAAATACATGATCTAAGTGATTGATAGTTGGTATTCAGCAGTCATAAAGCCGTATTTACCTTAATGAACTACTAAAATCGTGATTGTGTCAGACAGAATAGACAGCAGCTCTACACTTTATTGACTGACTGATCCATTCATCCCTCCTCAGCCTTCTGAAGACCAAGTGAGGGTGGAGCTCTGTCAGAGAGCTGTTGAGGGACTGGTTAGGAAGAAGACTTCTACAGCCAGAGAGGTGAGAGGTCACACATGGTTTAGATGGTAAATATTTATGTCCCCTTAGCGGTTCATCACGTAAGCAGAAGGGAGTATGTTCCATCATCTATGTTTATTTACATTAGTGCACATTGTCCACTGATATTGGTGTAATTTCTCACCCCTTTTTTGCTGTATGAAAGTTGATTTCCCCTCAGGCACACACATTTGTTCTTTGATATTATATAGGTAATTTGTGTCAAATATACTTTTACCCAATCATTCACCCCATATTTTAAATTGCTTATGCATATCCGGTGGCCAGACTGAAATTCCAAAAACAATGCCCATCCTGGCAGATCTAAACCTAATGTAGCACACTGTGACTTTTGTGCATCCAGACCTAATGCAGCTTGGAGTGATCAGATGACAGAAGTCACATTTATTTACTTCCGGCGCCGACAGAGATGGCTGCCTCGCTTCGTGTTCCTAGGAAACTGCAGTTTTTTGTTTTTTTACGTGTTATTTCTTACATTAGTACCCCAGGTCATCTTAAGTTTCATTACATACAGTCGAGAAGAACTACTGAATATAAGATCAGCGTCAACTCACCATCAGTACGACCAAGAATATGATTTTTGCGACGCGGATCCTGTGTTCTGCCTTTCAACCAGGACAACGGAATGGATCCCAGCCGGCGACCCCCACCAAAAAACGACTCCGTAAAAGAGGGAAACGAGGCGGTCTTCTGGTCAGACTCCGGAGACGGGCACATCGTGCACCACTCCCTAGCATTCTTCTCGCCAATGTCCAGTCTCTTGACAACAAGGTTGATGAAATCCGAGCAAGGGTAGCATTCCAGAGGGACATCAGAGACTGTAACGTTCTTTGCTTCACGGAAACATGGCTCACTGGAGAGACACTATCGGAGGCGGTGCAGCCAGCTGGTTTCTCCACGCATCGCGCCGACAGAAACAAACATCTTTCTGGTAAGAAGAGGGGCGGGGGCATATGCCTTATGGCTAACGAGATGTGGTGTGATCAAAGAAACATACAGGAACTCAAATCCTTCTGTTCACCTGATTTAGAATTCCTCACAATCAAATGTCGACCGCATTATCTACCAAGAGAATTCTCTTCGATTATAATCACAGCCATATATATTCCCCCCCAAGCAGACACATCGATGGCTCTGAATGAACTTTATTTGACTCTTTGCAAACTGGAATCCATTTATCCGGAGGCTGCATTCATTGTATCTGGGGATTTTAACAAGGCTAATCTGAAAACAAGACTCCCTAAATTTGATCAGCATATCGATTGCGCAACCAGGGCTGGAAAAACCTTGGATCAATGTTACTCTAACTTCCGCGACGCATATAAGGCCCTGTCCCGCCCTCCTTTTGGAAAAGCTGACCACGACTCCATTTTGTTGATCCCTGCCTACAGACAGAAACTAAAACAAGAAGCTCCCACTCTGAGGTCTGTCCAACGCTGGTCCGACCAAGCTGATTCCACACTCCAAGACTGCTTCCATCACGTGGACTGGGATATGTTTCGTATTGCGTCAGATAACAACTTTGACGAATACGCTGATTCGGTGTGCGAGTTCATTAGAACGTGCGTTGAAGATGTCGTTCCCATAGCAACGATTAAAACATTCCCTAACCAGAAACCGTGGATTGATGACAGCATTCACGTGAAACTGAAAGCGCGAACCACTGCTTTTAATCAGGGCAAGGTGACTGGTAACATGACCGAATACAAACAGTGCATCTATTCCCTCCGCAAGGCTATCAAACAAGCTAAGCGTCAGTATAGAGACAAAGTAGAATCTCAATTCAACGGCTCAGACACAAGAGGTATGTGGCAGGGTCTACAGTCAATCACGGACTACAAGAAGAAAACCAGCCCAGTCACGGACCAGGATGTCTTGCTCCCAGGCAGACTAAATCACTTTTTTGCCCGCTTTGAGGACAATACAGTGCCACTGACACGGCCTGCAACAAAAACATGCGGACTCTCCTTCACTGCAGCCGAGGTGAGTAAAACATTTAAACGTGTTAACCCTCGCAAGGCTGCAGTCCCAGACGGCATCCCCAGCCGCGCCCTCAGAGCATGCGCAGACCAGCTGGCCGGTGTATTTACGGACATATTCAATCAATCCCTATAACAGTCTGCTGTTCCCACATGCTTCAAGAGGGCCACCATTGTTCCTTTTCCCAAGAAAGCTAAGGTAACTGAGCACTCACTTCCGTCATCATGAAGTGCTTTGAGAGACTAGTCAAGGACCATATCACCTCCACCCTACCTGACACCCTAGACCCACTCCAATTTGCTTACCGCCCACAGACGATGCAATCTCAACCACACTGCACACTGCCCTAACCCATCTGGACAAGAGGAATACCTATGTGAGAATGCTGTTCATCGACTACAGCTCGGCATTCAACACCATATTACCCTCCAAGCTCGTCATCAAGCTCGAGACCCTGGGTCTCGACCCCGCCCTGTGCAACTGGGTACTGGACTTCCTGATGGGCCGCCCCCAGGTGGTGAGGGTAGTCAACAACATCTCCACCCCGCTGATCGTCAACACTGGGGCCCCACAAGGGTGCGTTCTGAGCCCTCTCCTGTACTCCCTGTTCACCCACGACTGCGTGGCCACGCACGCCTCCAACTCAATCATCAAGTTTGCGGACGACACAACAGTGGTAGGCTTGATTACCAACAACGACGAGACGGCCTACAGGGAGGAGGTGAGGGCCCTCGGAGTGTGGTGTCAGGAAAATAACCTCACACTCAACGTCAACAAAACTAAGGAGATGATTGTGGACTTCAGGAAACAGCAGAGGGAACACCCCCTATCCACATCGATGGAACAGTAGTGGAGAGGGTAGTAAGTTTTAAGTTCCTTGGCATACACATCACAGACAAACTGAATTAGTCCACTCACACAGACAGCATCGTGAAGAAGGCGCAGCAGCGCCTCTTCAATCTCAGGAGGCTGAAGAAATTTGGCTTGTCACCAAAAGCACTCACAAACTACCTGCCCTCCAGGACACCTACACCACCCGATGTTACAGGAAGGCCATAAAGATCATCAAGGACAACAACCACCCAAGCCACTGCCTGTTCACCCCGCTATCATCCAGAAGGCGAGGTCAGTACAGGTGCATCAAAGCTGGGACCGAGAGACTGAAAAACTATCTCTAACTCTATCTCAAGGCCATCAGACTGTTAAACAGCCACCACTAACATTGAGTGGCTGCTGCCAACACACTGACACTGACTCAACTCCAGCCACTTTAATAATGGGAATTTATGGGAAATGATGTAAAATATATCACTAGCCACTTTAAACAATGCTACCTAATATAATGTTACATACCCTACATTATTCATCTCATATGCATACGTATATACTGTACTCTATATCATCTACTGCATCCTTATGTAATACACGTATCACTAGCCACTTTAACTATGCCACTTTGTTTACATACTCATCTCATATGTATATACTGTACTCGATACCATCTACTGTATCTTGCCTATGCTGCTCTGTACCATCACTCATTCATATATCTTTATGTACATATTCTTTATCCCCTTACACTGTGTATAAGACAGTAGTTTTGGAATTGTTAGTTAGATTACTTGTTGGTTATTACTGCATTGTCGGAACTAGAAGCACAAGCATTTCACTACACTCGCATTAACATCTGCTAACCATGTGTATGTGACAAATAACATTTGATTTGATTTTGATTTGACATTTAGGTGCCAGGTGTAACAGAAGCTGTAGATGCTCCACATCCATTACTTTTGAGTGTTTTATATAATATGACTAAATGTGTTTCTTTCTGTGTTGCAGGGGCAGTCAAGAAATGGAATGGCAAGGCCACAGAACATGACATAAGCAGAGCTGTGGGAGACCACCTCAAGCCCCTGGTAGAGCCAGGGGTGGTGTTTACCACTCCACCACACCTTCAGCAGGCTTGAAAAGTGATACTGATTTTCATACTAAGAGGGACCAAGAGTCTGTTGATTGGTCAGTCATTGGGTTAATTGGTTTTGCAATATGTTCAAATCAAATCAAGCTTTATTTATACAGCACATTTTTATTAATTGTACCAATGGCGTCACAGAAAAAAATAGAAAATAAACAGAAATATTGAGGATAAAAAACAAAGAACAACAACTTAAAGAATAATTGTAGGGAAATGCCACTGATTCAAATATTAACAATATGATGCTATATCCAACCCAAAATATAACTTCTTTTTTTAGGAGGAGCTCTAAAAGACACTGGGGGCATCGACTGAAAATTGAAAAGTGACTGGTAACAACAACTGGGACATAAAAGACACCCACAATGAGACCCACTAAATCTGCCCAAGAAGAGGTAAACAAAGGAAAAACCCACACAAAACTTAACGACAGGAAGCAAACAAAAAAGGTGGTTAAAATAATTTATTTACAATCAATACCATTCACACTTTGCAAAATCATATCTCTCATTCATTCTTAATTACTTATATTTACAAAACCAAATCACCAAACACCAAACAAAAACAAACCTCAGGGGAGCATCGTCCCTCCCAGTCATACCTAACCAATACCTAACCCTTTCCCTATCTCCCCTTCCCTAATCTATCCCCTTACCAAACTCACTCTAACACTCCCAGCCCTAAACCCCCTTTCCACCTCTCCCGTGCCTGCCGCATGCTTCCCCCACTTCCTCTCCTCCCTCTTCATCCTCCCCCTCAAATCACCTTCCACCCTTATCACTATCCCTTCCACCCCCCCAATCTCTCCCTGTCTTGACTAAATTCTTCCTGGCTTCCCAGTCCCTTTTTAAAGAGACTCATGAGAAGCCAGCGCAGAAACCTGTCCCTATCTGTTCCCTTTGCTCTCCCTACGCCTCTCTCTAGCCTAGCCCATGTCAAAACAAAATCACTCCTAACCACACCTAGCATCACCCGTGCCCTAGCCCAGACTAGTCCGGCAAAGGCACAGTCCCAGAAGGCATGGCGCACAGTCTCCTCCCTGCCACAAGAGGATCTTGGACAGGTGGGGGATTGCACCAAACTATACCGGTACAAGATGGAAAGTACCGGCAAACGCTTATGAAGGCTCAACCAATTCAGGTCCTTGAGCCCGTTGTCCAGGCCCCGCGCCTGCACTCCCTCCCAGACCACTGACGAGATGCCCGCTACGGGCGCAGGACTCCCTGCCTGCCTGACCTCCTCGTACAGGTGCCTGTGGTCTAAACCTACTCGGGCAACTTCAACCTCGGGGTGCGCACGCAGCCACTTGGCCGCATGACCAAAGTGCCACGGCAGCTGTTCCGCCCGAGGACCCGCGTTAGACCACACCATTACGCTTCTCGCCTGATACGAGAAGAACACCCACAGGAGGTAACCGGACGGGTGTATCACTGGCTGAGTAAGCTCCGCTAACAAGAAAGAAACAAAAATTGAGTCCAGCTTGAGGGGGAAATGTGGTACCCCCCTACCTCCCTCCCCGATGGGACAGATCATGCGTGCCCTGGCGACTCACTCGCACCTGCCACTCCACATAAACTGAAACACAAGCCTCACTAGAGGCCTCCTCAGACAAGCCGGCAATGGGTAGATGTACGCCAAATACAAAAGAGACGGCAACACATCCACCTTTAGGACCAGGACTTTGCCCATAAAAGACAAATACCTAGCCTTCCACATTGCTAGCTTCCTCTGTACCACTGCGATACGCATGTTCCAGTTTAGCGTCGCTGAGCCGGAGGTCTCAAAATGAACCCCGAGAATCCTCAGGGCCCCTTCACAGAGAGATAACCCCCCAGGCACATCCGTTCTACCGCGCCATCTTCCGAAAAACTTGACGGAAGACTTTGCATGGTTCAGAACTGCTCCCGACGCTCGGGTGAAATCCCCAAAGATGGGAAGGGACCTTGTCAGGCACGAGTCCTTGCACAACAGCAAGGAAGTGTCGTCGGCGTACTGCGTCATCTCGGGCAACTTCAACCTCGACCTTGAGGAAGCCTGGCAGGCTGTCCCCCCACCTCCCCTCCCACCTACACTCCTCCCTCCTTCTCAGTCACTGTCCCCGTTCCCTCTTCCACTCCTTCTCGCACCACTGTCCCCTTCACCACTCCTTTACGTTCTTCTGCCTTCTTTTCCTTCTCCTCTTCTTTTCCACTCTTTCCTTCTTCCCGCCTCTTTCTTCTCATTTCTTCCTTCTTTCCATCCTCTTCTCTTGCCCTCTTTTCCCCTGTGCCATCCGTACAATCCGCACGCATCCTTTCTTTCCTCCCCCCATCCCCCCCTCCCCCCCCAGCTGCAGACGCGTATGACCTGTGACGAGCCGGGCAATCACGCCACAGGTGTTCTCTGGAGCCACACCCGTGGCAAGCCTTGGGCTCGTCACACTCCCTGGCCTCATGCTCTTCTGACCCACAAAACCAACATTTCTTGTTACTGCACAAGGCCAGGTCATGGCCGTAGGCCATACAACGCCTGCAGAACGGAGGCTGACGTGCATAGTATAGGGTTCCCCTGTCAGCCCCCAGGGAGAACATTGCCGGAGGATAGAGGTAGCCATCCACACTCTTCGGGGACTCCCTGAGTAACGCCTGGAAACCTCTCTTCCCATTCCAGAAACCCAGGGGAGTCCCTGAGGTACCTCGCTGAGGAGACATCGTCCATGTACCTCCCCAGAAAGGCCCTCACTTCTTCGTCCTTCACGTGCGGATTGTACATGGTTACGGTGACCACTCTGAAGTTGTTTCTTGCCAGGCTGGTCACCGTGTAATGACACAGGGGACCTTCTTCTTTCCCTTCCGTTACCGTCTTCATAATCTCATTGTGTTTTTCTTCCAAATATAGGGTTACATCAAACCCCTTCTCCATTGGGTTCCCCTGAAGGCATAGAACATCTTTAACCTTCAATTTTAGGTGCCCCATTAGGATGTTCCTCCTGAAGGTTTCTCTCCCCCAAGGCTTCATCTCTTTTCCCCGCCAAGAAAAGTGCACCGTGTTGACCAGTCCAATCCCCGTATCCGACGGTCCAGATGTACTTTGCGCCATCTCCTCACGGACGATGGCGCACCCGTCCCACCACCTCAAACTTATAAACAGGAAGCAAATCAAAAACGGTGGAGCAACTAAAGGTGTTGACTCTCCACATCTATCAAGACAACTGGAGCACTGGGCCAGATACTCTTAAATAGAACCTGGACCAGCTCAGGTGAAACACCTTCCCACTAACGAGATGGACAAGCCAGCACAGATGTAACACAAACTGACTAACGGGGTGACACCAATCGGTGTGCCTTTGACACATTTCAGTTGAACAATTGACAAGAAAACAACTTCCATTTCACATTATAATCAACTACAATGCTTTACTTTCATCAATATAAACATGGTGTCTACTGGCTGTCAACAATTAAAAACAAGAAAAAAACACGTATTTCTAAATAATAATATACATTCGTATCTTTTCTCCTTTTTCGTTGAATAGAATCCTAAAATTCACTAGCTTCTAGAACTATCGTCCCCTTGGAAGGAACCCAAAATAAACTCAAATCACATGTGCTGAATACAACAGGTGTAGACAAATGCTTACTTTACGAGCCCCTCGCCAACAGTTCAGTTTCAACAAAATACAGAAAAGAATAAGAGATAAAACCCATCTCCAACGCCGAAAAACATGTCAAAATAAATTGTGATCCATGGTACTGGTTAAATGAAAAACACAATTATTTTTGACTTCCCACCCTTGAGACAATCAGCAACCAAGTTGTCCTTACCACAGACATGTCTGATTTCAAGAGGAAACTCCTGCAATATCCTTAGTTACTTTCCACCTCACTGCAGAGCTTCTCTCTCTTTTCAGGGTTCACTAGATAGGCATGTTATTGGATCAGGGCCCAGTCCCCAATGGCATGCTATATGCTATAGTACATTTGGGTTGGCACATCTGAGAATTAACTCTGATATTTTAAAAGGCAGGGCAAGTATGTCAATATAATTGCAGCCAAAAAGTGTCAGTTGGTTGCATAAATAATGATGATTACTAAATGTTACATGAATTGTAAATATGAATTATCAAAACCAAATGTACACTCCTTTGTTAATATATATTGGGAATAATTCACTTAGTGGTGAGGAATGGAATAATAAAACATGTATATTTTGTCAGACTGAATATTTGAAATATGAGTAGGTGATTTGAGTCATGCTTCTTCAGTAGTGGAATAAAGACAATTAGCACTTGAATGTCGTCAAGAAATACTGGAGTGATGGTAAGATTGTTATTAATATTGATTATATACTAATATATTATACTGAGTCCATGTGTATAGGCTGCAAGTACATTGAAATTAAGTTAAATGACCAGAAAAACATCTTCTCAACTTTCACTTTCAACCGAATGTATATTGGACTTCAGACTTTCAACCTCTTTTCAATTACATTTTACTAAGTGGGATATTTTATTGATATCATGAAACAACTCCCTCATGTATGTTTTTTCTGATGTTTGATCAGATGTCTTTTATCAGTATCTCTTGTCACATTGATCACAGCAATGAGATTTCTCTCCTGTGTGTGTTCTCTGGTGTGTAATAAGATGGGTCGATGTAGTAAAACTCTTTCCACATTCATCACAGCTATAAGGTTTATTTCCTGTGTGTGTTCTCTGGTGTTTAGTCAGACCCCCAGACTCAGTAAAACTCTTCCCACACTGATCACAGCTATATGGTTTCTCTCCTGTGTGTGTTCTCTGGTGTGATGTCAGATGGCCAGATCGACCAAAATTCTTCCCACATTGAACACAGCTATAAGGTTTCTCTCCTGTGTGTATTCTCTGGTGTAGAGTCAGATAGCTAGATGTAGTAAAACTCTTTCCACATTGACCACAGCTATAAGGTTTCTCTCCTGTGTGTATTCTCTGGTGTAGAGTCAGATAGCTAGATGTAGTAAAACTCTTTCCACATTGACCACAGCTATAAGGTTTCTCTCCGGTGTGCATTCTCTGGTGTGATATCAGGTTGGTTGACTGAGTAAAACTCTTCCCACATTGATCACAGGCATAAGATTTCTCTCCTGTGTGTGTTCTCTGGTGTGATATCAGGTTGGTTGACTGAGTAAAACTCTTCCCACATTGATCACAGGCATAAGGTTTCTCTCCTGTGTGTATTCTCTGGTGTAAAGTCAAACAACCAGATGTAGCAAAACTCTTCCCACATTGATCACACCTATGAAGTGTATCTCCTGTGTGTGTTCTCTGGTGTTTAGTCAGAGCCCCAGACTCAGTAAAACTCTTCCCACACTGATTACAGCTATATGATTTCTCTCCTGTGTGTGTTATCTTGTGTGATGTCAGATGGCCACATTGAACACAGCTATAAGGTTTATCTCTGGTGTGTATTCTCTGGTGTGATATCAGGCCGGTTGACTGAGTAAACCTCTTCCCACATTGACCACAGCTATAAGGTTTCTCTCCTGTGTGGACTCTCTGATGAATGTTAATGCCTAATGAGGTGAATCTCTTCCCACAGTCAGAGAAGCAGTGAGTTCTCTTCCCCGTGGATCTCTGCAGGTGTTTATTGAGGTGTTCTGATCTGGAGAGACTCTTCTCTGCCTCAGCATCATTAAGTTGTTGAGGCTCCCCAGAGGATCCACGATATTCCCGTATCTCTCCTGTGTGAACAACAAAGTCAGACAGATGATTAAAGGCCCACAACAGCAGTAATCCACAGTAAAAGGTGATGTCAATTGTTGTACAATATCATGGCTTTGCTGTTGGCGTCTGTAATGAATTGTCTTAAAATGAGCAAGAACAGTCATATTTTGTCTTGTTTTCACATAGGTAGTAACATGGATGATTGTAGACTAGAGTTATTTGTGTTGTTGAAACTCTAAGCAGTGTGCAAGATGACTTTTGGCCTCCAATATAGGCCCCTTTATGTGTTTGCCAAAATTGCGGCACGAGGGCAATTTGATTGCAGAAACTCCTCCCTGCTAATGAGGAAACCGATAGTTATGGATGTACTATATCTGCCTGGAGCAAAAATGGCGAGCAAAGATTGTAGTTTTTCACAATGTATTCTGAATGTGAATGGGGGAAAACTCAGGGGAGTAACATCCATTTCCAGGTTGCTTATCAGTACATTTCACACTACTTTTGATTATAATTGTAAGGCTCGTTTGAATGTCCTGTTTAATATAATGTTTGCTACAGTAATAAGAATTATGTGTAACTATTGAAGAACAGCTTTAATGACTGTATACATTTGGGTGTTGTCAATAAAGTTAACACTTTTTGTATTTCACCGTTATTTAACCAGGTAGGCCAGTTGAGAACAAGTTCTCATTTACAACTAAGACCTGGCCAAGATAAAGCAAAGCAGTGCGACAAAAACAACAACACAGAGTTACACGTGGGATAAACAAACGTACAGTCAATAACACAATAGAAAAATCTATATACAGTGTGTGCAAATGGAGTAAGGAGGCACTACAATAAATAGTCCTTAGTAGCGAAGTAATTACAATTTAGCAAATTAACACTGGAGTGATAGATGTGCAAGTAGAAATACTGGTGTGCAAAAGAGCAACAAAAGTAAATAAAAACATGGGGATGAGGTAGGCAGTAGGATGGGCTATTTACAGATGGGCTGTGTACAGCTGCAGCAATCGATAAGCTGCTCAGATAGCTGATGCTTAAAGTTAGTGAGGGAGATATGTCTCCAACTTCAGCTAATTTTGCAATTCCTTCCAGTCATTGGCAGCAGAGAACTGGAAGGAAAGGTGGTCAGAGGAGGTGTTGCTATGCTGACCAGCGAGCTGAGATAAGGAGGGAACTTTACCTAACAAAGACTTAAAGATGACCTGGAGCCAGTGGGTTTGGCAACGAGTTTGTAGTGAGGGCCAGCTGACAAGAGCAAACATGTTGCAGTGGTCAACCAAATACATCTTGGTTGACCAAGATGTATTCTAGTTGGGGACAGCACTGGAACATGATTCTGGGGCTCCCGAGTGGCACAGCAGACACGGCATCTCAGTGCTTGAGGTTTCACTACAGACACACTGGTTCAAATCCAGGCTGTATCACGAAAGGCTGTGATTGGGAGTCCAATAGGGCGGCGCACAATTGGCCCAGAGTCATCCAGGGTAGGCAGGCATTGTAAATAAGAATTTGTTCTTAACTGACTTGCCTAGTTAAATAAAGGTTACATTTAAATGAATAAAAAATTATTATTATTATTATTATTATGGGGTTGGAGAAATGTAACTACAGACAGACAGACCTATGGATGCAAGGACTGACCATCCATGATATCAACATTATAGTTTTAACCACGTTTTAACCATGTTGAGGCTATACAGTGGTGATGTACATTGTTTCTAAACGTTATAGTAAAAAAATGTAGGGATCTGATGGGGTACAACAGTTGAACTAAGCTCATAAAGCATGTGTTATATTCAAGAATCAATGGCTATAAATAAATAATTTAAAAGTCACAATATGGATGTAGCAATTGCAGATTTCCGCTTTAA
This sequence comes from Oncorhynchus gorbuscha, assembly GCF_021184085.1. Classification (NCBI taxonomy): domain Eukaryota; kingdom Metazoa; phylum Chordata; class Actinopteri; order Salmoniformes; family Salmonidae; genus Oncorhynchus; species Oncorhynchus gorbuscha. Next base: position 108,195 of record NW_025745940.1, on the reverse strand, counting down.
CACCAATCAGCTCAACTGCAGAGTTTGTGCCTCTTGTTTTTAAGACAGTACTTACTAGTGTTAATCAGGGAACGGTTTCTCAAAACCATCTTATGGCTAAATTCATCGTTAGAACCATTGGATGCCTCAAGATGCGTTTGAGAAACAGGGCCCAGATATCCAGTTTCACCATCTTCTTCCTCCTCCTTTTTCGATGTAAGAGTCATCTCCTCCTCCTCTTTCACGCCATAAACTGCATAATCCTCTTCTTTTACTGTAACATCCTCCTCCTCTTTCACTCTGAACGCGTCTTCCTCTTCTTTCACAGGAACGGCCTGACCCTCTACTTCTTGTTTTACTGTGATATCTCCCTCTTCTTTAGCAGGATAGTGGCTTAGTGACCGCATGGTCGGAGATGTTAGCTAGGCTAATGCTAACTTAACCAGACCGCTCACTGACTAATAACAATACCGTAAATATGAAATAAAATCGGATAACTAACTAAACGACAAACGTGGGTTTAAAACACAGCAGCTAATAAACACGAAAGCTTTTAAAGAGCTTTATTGGTTCAGCTTTTTTGTCTAGCAAGCTACCGAGGTGTCACACTAACATATTATTGCTTCTTAAAGCTGTTGAAAGAAGCGTCCCGTCCACTAGATTATACGTCACACTACAGCATCGCCTTAAATTGCAGACCGCCATCTGCTGACTGGAGTGGGTAACGCAGTTGAGTAAAATGTATATTTTATCTTCAGATAACAAGTTAAAGTGTAGGAAGCATGAGTTTTTACTCACCAGTGTAACAATACAGTGTGGTTAAAGACTTAGTAAGCTAGCTGTAGACACGATGTGATTAGCTATAAGTACAAACAATTATGTTTTGGGGTTATTACATATGTATTAATTTATTTTGCGAACTCTTTCTAAACTACCCACAATGCTGTATTTCTTCACGTCATATGGATGATCAACTCTGCTTCTGCGTTTGTATGCCAGTGTAACGGTGTTATGAAGTTACATTTTAAAAATATATTTAACCAGGCAAGTCAGTTAATTAAGAACAATTTATTATTTACATTGACGGCCTGCCCCTGCCAAACCCTAACCCAGAGACGATGCTGGGCCAATTATGTGCAGCCCTATGCGACTCCAAATCACGGCTTGTTATGATACAGCCTGGTTTTGAACAAGGGGCTGTAGTGACGCCTCTAGCACTGAGATGCCGTACCTTACACTGCTGCGCTTCTCGTGTGTTTACATTACACTCAGTGATAAAGGTATGGGATTCACCTGCACTGCAGATTTTTGGAGAATTTGAAAATTGCGTGGTCCTGGGATCGAAATGTATAACGTTGATATTACATCATAAAATCCAACTTTTAAATCCTACATTAGCAATTTATGTTTGAGTAACTACTGTTGTTGGTTTGGCGTCAAATAAACCTATCTTGATATGTTTCTTGCCGAATCTCAGATTTCTATGTGGGTTTTATGCTAAAGTTTCCTCTTTCAAGTTGGTAGCAAACTGGAAAATGCATCTTCTTTAGGAGTGCCATTTTTACCCTGTCGACTACTGATCGTTCATCCACACTGTGTGTCTCATCAATGCAGGTAATTTATTAAAAATGTATGAAGTATAGGTTTTGATCACCAGCCAGTTTATTTGCCCGGTTTTGTTAGTTTATGTATATTATACTTCTTCGCCACCAGAGGGGGACATTGAGTAATCTTTCAGGTTAATTTGATAATTTTTGATACTATAATGGATGACAGTTTATTTTGATGTAGTGAATATGAGACACATGGAAATAATGTATTTATTTTTATTATAGTAAATTATGAATGAGTATAAATCGTTAAATCCACTATATGATAACAATAACGTTGATAGACATTTCAACTGTTTTTTTTGTCAGTATTATAGGGCAGATTTATGAAGAATTGTCGTGGGAGTGCTATTTATATCCTGTCACTACTGATCATTCATCCATACTGTATGTGTCCCATCATTGCAGCTTTGGAAATAAATTAACTATCCATCCATTGCACCTTCCTGTGTTGACTCACGGACTTGAGGGACCAGGAAGGTCACACTAGGTCGATATCTAGCTTAACATTTACATTTGCGTCTCTGACATGGGTAGGCAGACCGTTCCATAACATTTACATTTACATTTAAGTCATTTAGCAGACGCTCTTATCCAGAGCGACTTACAAATTGGTGCATTCACCTTATGACATCCAGTGGAACAGCCACTTTACAATAGTGCATCTAAATCTATTAAGGGGGGTGAGAAGGATTACTTTATCCTATCCTAGGTATTCCTTAAAGAGGTGGGGTTTCAGGTGTCTCCGGAAGGTGGTGATTGACTCCGCTGTCCTGGCGTCGTGAGGGAGTTTGTTCCACCATTGGGGGGCCAGAGCAGCGAACAGTTTTGACTGGGCTGAGCGGGAACTGTACTTCCTCAGTGGTAGGGAGGCGAGCAGGCCAGAGGTGGATGAACGCAGTGCCCTTGTTTGGGTGTAGGGCCTGATCAGAGCCTGGAGGTACTGAGGTGCCGTTCCCCTCACAGCTCCGTAGGCAAGCACCATGGTCTTGTAGCGGATGCGAGCTTCAACTGGAAGCCAGTGGAGAGAGCGGAGGAGCGGGGTGACGTGAGAGAACTTGGGAAGGTTGAACACCAGACGGGCTGGATCAAGAAGGTCATTCTGAGAGAGATAGCGGGAGAGCTGGCCAAGGACGGCACGTTCAAGAGTTTTGGAGAGAAAAGAAAGAAGGGATACTGGTCTGTAGTTGTTGACATCGGAGGGATCGAGTGTAGGTTTTTTCAGAAGGGGTGCAACTCTCGCTCTCTTGAAGACGGAAGGGACGTAGCCAGCGGTCAGGGATGAGTTGATGAGCGAGGTGAGGTAAGGGAGAAGGTCTCCGGAAATGGTCTGGAGAAGAGAGGAGGGGATAGGGTCAAGCGGGCAGGTTGTTGGGCGGCCGGCCGTCACAAGACGCAAGATTTCATCTGGAGAGAGAGGGAGAAAGAGGTCAGAGCACAGGGTAGGGCAGTGTGAGCAGAACCAGCGGTGTCGTTTGACTTAGCAAACGAGGATCGGATGTCGTCGACCTTCTTTTCAAAATGGTTGACGAAGTCATCTGCAGAGAGGGAGGAGGGGGGGGGGAGGATTCAGGAGGGAGGAGAAGGTGGCAAAGAGCTTCCTAGGGTTAGAGGCAGATGCTTGGAATTTAGAGTGGTAGAAAGTGGCTTTAGCAGCAGAGACAGAAGAGGAAAATGTAGAGAGGAGGGAGTGAAAGGATGCCAGGTCCGCAGGGAGGCGAGTTTTCCTCCATTTCCGCTCGGCTGCCCGGAGCCCTGTTCTGTGAGCTCGCAATGAGTCGTCGAGCCACGGAGCGGGAGGGGAGGACCGAGCCGGCCTGGAGGATAGGGGACATAGAGAGTCAAAGGATGCAGAAAGGGAGGAGAGGAGGGTTGAGGAGGCAGAATCAGGAGATAGGTTGGAGAAGGTTTGAGCAGAGGGAAGAGATGATAGGATGGAAGAGGAGAGAGTAGCGGGGGAGAGAGAGCGGAGGTTGGGACAGCGCGATACCATCCGAGTAGGGGCAGTGTGGGAAGTGTTGGATGAGAGCGAGAGGGAAAAGGATACAAGGTAGTGTTCGGAGACTTGGAGGGGAGTTGCAATGAGGTGAGTGGAAGAACAGCATCTAGTAAAGATGAGATCGAGCGTATTGCCTGCCTTGTGAGTAGGGGGGGAAGGTGAGAGGGTGAGGTCAAAAGAGGAGAGGAGTGGAAAGAAGGAGGCAGAGAGGAATGAGTCAAAGGTAGACGTGGGGAGGTTAAAGTCGCCCAGAACTGTGAGAGGTGAGCCGTCCTCAGGAAAGGAGCTTATCAAGGCATCAAGCTCATTGATGAACACTCCGAGGGAACCTGGAGGGCGATAAATGATAACGATGTTAAGCTTGAAAGGGCTGGTAACTGTGACAGCATGGAATTCAAAGGAGGCGATAGACAGATGGGTAAGGGGAGAAAGAGATAATGACCACTTGGGAGAGATGAGGATCCCGGTGCCACCACCCCACTGACCAGAAGCTCTCGGGGTGTGCGAGAACATGTGGGCGGACGAAGAGAGAGCAGTCGGAGTAGCAGTGTTATCTGTGGTGATCCATGTTTCCGTCAGTGCCAAGAAATCGAGGGACTGGAGGGAGGCATATGCTGAGATGAACTCTGCCTTGTTGGCCGCAGATCGGCAGTTCCAGAGGCTACCGGAGACCTGGAACTCCACGTGGGTCGTGCGCGCTGGGACCACCAGATTAGGGTGGCCGCGGCCACGCGGTGTGGAGCGTTTGTATGGTCTGTGCAGAGAGGAGAGAACAGGGATAGACAGACACATAGTTGACAGGCTACAGAAGAGGCTACGCTAATGCAAAGGAGATTAGAATGACAAGTGGACTACACGTCTCGAATGTTCAGAAAGTTAAGCTTACGTAGCAAGAATCTTATTGACTAAAATGATTAAAATGATACAGTACTGCTGAAGTAGGCTAGCTGGCAGTGGCTGTGTTGTTGACTTTGTAGGCTAGCTGGCAGTGGCTGCGTTGTTGACACTACACTAATCAGGTCATTCCGTTGAGTGTAATAGTTTCTACAGTGCTGCTATTCGGGGGCTAGCTGGCTAGCTAGCAGTGTTGATTACGTTACTTTGCGTTAAAAGAACGACAATAGCTGGCTAGCTAACCTAGAAAATCGCTCTAGACTACACAATTATCTTTGATACAAAGACGGCTATGTAGCTAGCTATGTAGCTAGCTACGATCAAACAAATCAACCGTTGTACTGTAATGAAATGAAATGAAAATGTGATACTACCTGTGGAGCGAAGCGGAATGCGACCGGGTTGTTGAGTTCTATTCGGTAGACGTTGGCTAGCTGTTGGCTAGCTAGCAGTGTCTCCTACGTTAAGGACGACAAATAGCTGGCTAGCTAACCTCTGTAAATTAAGATAATCACTCTAAGACTACACACTCTAAACTACACAATTATCTTGGATACGAAGACAGCAAAGACAACTATGTAGCTAGCTAACACTACACTAATCAAGTCGTTCAGTTGAGTGTAATAGTTTCTACAGTGCTGCTATTCGGTAGACAGTGGACGTTTGCTAGCTGGCTAGCTGCTGGGCAGATGGCAGTGTAGACTACGTGCGGACCGAAGTGGGAATGCGACCGCTCACTCCAACCCGGAAGCTTGCAAACATTAAACACACCTCTATCTCCATGAACTACATCACACCTGCATAGACCCACTAGAACACAGCCCCATCTCCATTAACTACATCACACCTGCACAGACCCACTAGAACACAGCCCCATCTCCATTAACTACATCACACCTGCACAGACCCACTAGAACACACCTCCATCTCAAGCGCCTGCATCAGCACCATTTTATTTCTCTCCGTCGCCCACTCACTTTCAACTTTTAGATAATAAAGCATTTTACCATTCTATTGAATTAACAACAGAGGATTGGCTGATTTCCAGGTTTTAACTATAATATTTAAGGTGACTGATTAGAAAAGTATCATCCAACCTTTGGGTAACTCATTGCATCCTCATATGCCATATCTTGAAATATACAGACAGACGGATTAAAAGTCATTTTACATTGTATAACTGTACTTCTGACAGCCAACATTCTAACTCCTCCCATAACTTTATGATGTCATAACATTCCCAGAAGGATTATTGAGTCATTGTTAGTTGTACACTTAAGACATGACTATGCAGTTGTGCTGTAGAATTTGTGAATTTTGTCTCTTGTATAATAAGGGACTATGATTTGTCCCAACATCACAGGCCACAGACTTTGCTACAGTTAAAGACTTCCAAAATTGTATATTGACACCACACTACCCCATAATGAAGCTTGTAGGCTTATGCCTATTTGGGCAGTGCGTGTGGCAATATGCTTCGCTGATTATTGAGTTGCGGCAGTCAGTGAAAAGCATCTCAAATATGTGTGAAGTATAATTTGAGTATAATTTAAAATGTTGAGACAAGAAGAAGGGAAGGGTTGTGCTGGTGGTGCTGGCTTCCACCAATTCTTGCTCCTTCATTGTTTCAATGTGTGAATTGATTGAGTTTATTTGATCAATTCCCCATTACAAATGTTACCAGTAGTAAATGTACTGTCATTTCTGTTAATGCATGTATTAATTACAGTCATTTACCGTTGTCATTCTCGGAGTGGAAACGTTGTCTGTTCAAAACCTGCTCCACTTGTGAGAAACCAGTTTTGGTTTATTTCAGAACCATCATTTACAAGATTCGTCCATTTTTTTCATTGTCTTTTTGTTTGGAGTTCTCCATGTGAGCAATGAGCATGTCTGGTTTCTCTGTCCTGATAATGTTGAGGGGGCGCGTGTCAGGTTTCTCTGTCCTGATAATGTTGAGGGAGCGCGTGTTTGGTTTCTCTGTCCTGATAATGTTGAGGGAGCGTGTGTCTGGTTTCTCTGTCCTGATAATGTTGAGGGGGCGCGTGTCAGGTTTCTCTGTCCTGGTAACCTGGTAATGTTGAGGGGGCGCGTGTCTGGTTCTCTGTCCTGATAATGTTGATGGGGCGCGTGTCTGGTTTCTCTGTCCTGATAATGTTGAGGGAGCGCCCACCTGAGCATAGAACTAATTGGCCTGCTGTGCTGAAATGTATGAAAGTGTGGTTGTTGTTTCTTACATCCAAGCCAAAAATGTCACTCAACTAGATGCATATGAACTACTATATCATGTCTGCATTATAAATAGTCTATCACTAGTTAACTGAAATACCACTCTTGGCTTTGGACAAAGGACCAACACAGTCCACCAGAACCCTGCTGAAAGGTTTGTCAAAAGCAGGAAGAGGCTGCAAAGGTGCAACTGGTTTGGCTTGGTTCGGTTTACCTGTCCGCTGGCAAACGCCACAGGATTTACAATGAGCCACAACATCCTGTTTCAGACATCTGTTGACCCCAAGATGACCTGCCATACTACCAAAGTGAGCCAACCTCAGTATTTCTTGTCGAAGCGCAACCGGAACAACAATTTGATATAAACTGTGCCAATCGTCTTGTCCAGAAGTGGCGCGAGAACACCATGTGTCACACCCAACCTTAGTTATCTTTGTTTTACTTTATTATTTTGGTCAGGTCAGGGTGTGACTACGGTGGGTATGTTAGTTTTGTATTGTCTAGTTAAATATTTTTTTAGGTTTATGTAGATCTATGGTGGTGTTATGCAGGTGAGTGAGGACCCAAAAGCGACTTAACAGAAACTGAGTTTATTCAAGTCCAAACAGAAAATAACAAATCCTGAATCCTTAACAGGAAATGTCCAAACGGGGATAACAGAAATCCTCTAGTTTGTAGAGGGGAATAACAGGATAAGCGGCCACAGACTGCAGGTCCCTTCGGGTAGGCGCAGGCCGTAGCTGACAGAGACACCTGCTCACACGCAGCATCTGATGAAGGCAAAACACGACAGAACGGAACAAGAACACAGCACAGCAAACAAGGATCCGACAAGGACAGAAGCAGAAACAGAGAGAGAAATAGAGACTTAATCAGAGGGCAAAATAGGGGACAGGTGTGAAAGAGTAAACGAGGTCGTTAGGAGAATGAGGAACAGCTGGGAGCAGGAACGGAACGATAGAGAGAGAGAGGGATAGAGAGAGGGAAAGAAACCTAATAAGACCAGCAGGGGGAAACGAATAGAAGAGAAAGCACAGGGACAAGACATGACAATATATGACAATACATGACAGTACCCCCCCCCCCCACTCACCGAGCGCCTCCTGGCGCACTCGAGGAGGAACCCTGGCGGCAACGGAGGAAATTATCGATCAACGAACGGTCCAGCACGTCCCGAGATGGAACCCAACTCCTCTCCTCAGGACCGTACCCCTCCCAATCCACTAAGTACTGGTGACCACGTCCCCGAGAACGCATGTCCATAATCTTCCGGACCCTGTAGATAGGTGCGCCCTCGACAAGGACGGGAGGGGGGGGAGACGAACGGGGGCGCGAAGAAAAGGCTTGACACAGGAGACATGGAAGACTGGGTGGACGCGACGAAGATGTCGCGGAAGAAGAAGTCGTACTGCGACAGGATTAACGACCTGAGAAATATGGAACGGACCAATGAACCGCGGGGTCAACTTGCGAGAAGCTGTCGTAAGGGGAAGGTTACGAGTGGAAAGCCATACTCTCTGACCGCGACAATACCTAGGACTCTTAGTCCTACGCTTATTGGCGGCTCTAACAGTCTGCGCCCTATAACGGCAAAGTGCAGACCTGACCCTCCTCCAGGTGCGCTCACAAAGTTGGACAAAAGCCTGAGCGGAGGGAACGCTGGACTCGGCGAGCTGGGACGAGAACAGAGGGGGCTGGTACCCAAGGCTACTCTGAAAAGGAGATAGCCCGGTCGCAGACGAAGGAAGCGAGTTGTGAGCGTATTCTGCCCAGGGGAGCTGTTCTGCCCAAGACGCAGGGTTTCGAAAAGAAAGACTGCGTAAGATGCGACAAATAGTCTGATTGGCCCGTTCTGCTTGACCGTTAGACTGGGGATGAAAACCGGAAGAGAGGCTGACGGAAGCCCCAATCAAACGAAAAAACTCCCTCCAAAACTGAGACGTGAATTGTGGAACTCTGTCCGAAACGGCGTCTAACGGAAGGCCATGAATTCTGAACACATTCTCAATGATGATTTGTGCCGTCTCTTTATAGCGGAAGGAAGCTTAGCGAGGGGAATAAAATGAGCCGCCTTAGAGAACCTATCGACAACCGTTAGAATAACAGTCATCCCCGCTGACGAAGGCAGACCGGTAATAAAGTCTAAGGCGATGTGAGACCATGGTCGAGAAGGAATGGGAAGCGGTCTGAGACGACAGGCAGGAGGAGAGTTACCTGACTTAGTCTGCGCGCAGTCCGAACAAGCAGCCACGAAACGGCGCGTGTCACGCTCCTGAGTAGGCTGGCGAATAGAAGCAAGCGTACCCCGAACGCCGGGGTGGCCAGCTAACTTGGCAGAGTGAGCCCACTGAAGAACGGCCAGACGAGTAGAAACGGGAACGAAAAGAAGGTTACTAGGACAAGCGCGCGGCGACGGAGTGTGAGTGAGTGCTTGCTTTACCTGTCTCTCAATTCCCCAGACAGTCAACCCGACAACACGCCCTTCAGGGAGAATCCCCTCGGGGTCGGTAGAGGCTACAGAAGAACTGAAGAGACGGGATAAAGCATCAGGCTTGGTGTTCTTAGTGCCCGGACGATAAGAAATCACGAACTCGAAACGAGCGAAAAACAACGCCCAACGAGCCTGACGCGCATTGAGTCGTTTGGCAGAACGGATGTACTCAAGGTTCTTATGGTCAGTCCAAACGACAAAAGGAACGGTCGCCCCCTCCAACCACTGTCGCCATTCGCCTAAGGCTAAGCGGATGGCGAGCAGTTCGCGGTTTCCCACATCATAGTTACGTTCCGACGGCGACAGGCGATGAGAAAAATACGAGCAAGGATGGACCTTATCGTCAGAATGGGAGCGCTGGGACAGAATGGCTCCCACGCCCACCTCTGACGCGTCAACCTCGACAATGAATTGTTTAGTGACGTCAGGAGTAACAAGGATAGGAGCGGATGTAAAACGCTTCTTGAGGAGATCAAAAGCTCCACCGGGGTTTTTCATATTGGAAATGTAACCCAAGTCAACGTCCAAAAGCAAAATTTTGAAAAAATGAAATTTTTGTCAAAAACTTATCACCCCTTAAAAAAGTGCTTTCTGGACCGTTTTTCGAAATTCTTTCGATTTTTTTGTCAATAACACATGTGTAAGAACTGTATGAATATACTTTTGTCCAATTTTATTATCATTTTTTTTTTTATATGCGCATAAGGAATATGTTTTGTCCAATTTCAATATGATTTCATAGGAAGTCAAAAGTCAAAAGTCAAAAATGTCAAAATTTTGTAAAAAACTTCACACACCCTTAAAAAAGTGCTTTCTGGACCATTTTTTTGAAATTCTTTCGATTTTTTTGTCAATTACACATGTGTAAGAACTGTATGAATATACTTTTGTCCAATTTTATTATCATATTTTTTTATATATTTTTTTAAATTGTGCATAAGGATTTTTTTTGTGGGCCAAATGCCATAAGAAATTTGACATGCTCAAAAATCCTGCAGAAATGCAAAATTGACTGGCCTGATGAACTCGGGATGGCCGGGCAGTGATAGTTGTTCCTTTCCATCACTCGTTGTGTTGATTTCATCATGTCCATTAGGTGATGTTTTTTTCACTATAGAATCATATTGTAAGTGCACGTGCATTTGCAATATGTTTCAATGTGCATTTACCATATTGGTAACCCAAAAATACCATTTTGGTAACCCAAAAATAAAAATATGGTTGTAAATGCATTTACCGGGACTCCTATTGTCCATGCCCGCTATGGGAGTACCCTACTACGGCCCTCTATCTATGGGGTCCGTCCTGAGTGCTTTATGGACTGTTTAAAATATTCTGATGGATACGCATGTTGTGCAACTGGTGATTGAAAATAGGCACCTGGTAACCCCCCCAAAAATATGCTTGTAAATGCATTTACCGGTCATTCTGATATTAATGCTCGCTATGGGAACACAGGATGGCTTTCCATCACTCGTTGTGTTGATTTCATCATGTCCATTAGGTGATGTTTTTTCACTATAGAATCATATTGCAAGTGCACGTGCATTTGCAATATGGTTCAATGGACAATTACCATATGAAATTTGACATGCTCAAAAATCCTGCAGAAATGCAAAATTGACTGGCCAGATGAACTCGGGATGGCCTGACAGTGATAGTTGCTCCTTTCCATCGCTCGTTGTGTTGACTTCATCATGTCCATTTTGTGATGTTTTTACACTATAGAATCATATTGCAAATGCACGTGCATTTGCAATATGTTTCAATGTGCATTTACCATATGAAATTTGACATGCTCAAAAATGCAAAATTGACTGGCCTGATGAACACAGGATGGCCGAGCAGTGAGAGTTGTACCTTTCCATCACTCGTTGTGTTGATTTCATCATGTCCATTTGTTTATGTTTTCTCACTTTTGCAAAGTCACTGTGCATTTGCAATATGGTTCAATGGGCAGGTACCATCACGAATTTGTCATGCTATAAAAATCCTGCAGGAATGTGAAATTGACTGGCCCGATGAACTCGGGATGCCTGGGCAGTGATTCTGGTTCATCTCAATGGCTCGTTAGGGTTGATTTCAGAATGTCACTTTTGGTGATGGTACCTCACCGTTTAAACATATTGCTAATGTACAAAAGTCAACTAGCAAGTCAGTGTCCACCAGTCAATTAGATGTCATTCTGACACCAAACTGATACAAATTGACACTAAACCCACTTTTTCCAACCTGTTTAGTAGCCAACTATCACACACTGCAGAGCTGGCCCAAAATTCACAACGCCTTTGGTTCAAACCATAATAAAAACGTAAAACACATAGTTACGTTCTAGCTGCGGGTCCAGGTCGGACATTATGTGAAGGCCTATGTGAGGCGACCCCGAATCCCGAGTTTCGGCTCGATAGGTCCTTCGGTGCCCGAGTAAAACCCTAATTGGTGCTGAAAATCCACTTTTTTCCATGACTTGCTATGGGGTCCTTGAATGAGCTATCGGACCGAAACGTTGGGGTCCGTCTCTATGTGCCGAGCCGGTTTCAATGCACCTAGTCTTGTGTCTCTGAGACTTTTCTAAATGTCGCCATTTTCGTAATGGTCAAAATGAATTGAAGTCATTGCAAATGTACGAGGCTATTTCTCGGTCCGAGAACCTTCTAGAGCCACCTAACTCACCACGCACTATCGACCCGAGGTCTAGAACAGGTTTCTAAAGTTTCGGAACTCTAGGTCTGACGGTTCTTTTTTAGCTCGAACAAAGCTAACTATTGGAGGCACTGTCTGTCTCTACAAACCCCAATACGTCCCTCCTTCCAAGTTGTGTGTCTGTGATTTAGTTTTCCTTTGAAATTTTATGGGAAAAATGACTGATTTACAGTTCATGGGGGTTGCCTAATCACACATATGAAGTTTTGGACAGATCTGACTTTTTTAACCCCTCGAAACAGCCCCTGAGACACCAATTAAGGCACTTCCGGTTGGCACAGTAAGCTATAAGTCAACACATATCCTCACTGGGCTATGCTTTTACAGAATCCTGAGTTTTAAGTCCTTACGTTATGAATTGACTGATTTACACAGGGTTGAATGCACTATGTCTATCAAACTGCAGGCAGGTAATGGAAAAACACTTTTAGGGTGATTTCAACCACTTCCGGTTGGTCCAGGAAGCTTAGAATCGACACAGGTAGACCTCATAGTGGTCTGATGGACTGTCATAGAAGACAGGTTCATAAGGCATTCATAACCCACATAGGCTTCAGGTTGAATTTAGAGGTGCAGGCAATGTATTCCTATGGGGAGAGAAGTCTATGTCCCCTATCCTCCAGGCCGGCTCGGTCCTCCCCTCCCGCTCCGTGGCTCGATGACTCATTGCGAGCTCACAGAACAGGGCTCCGGGCAGCCGAGCGGAAATGGAGGAAAACTCGCCTCCCTGCGGACCTGGCATCCTTTCACTCCCTCCTCTCTACATTTTCCTCCTCTGTCTCTGCTGCTAAAGCCACTTTCTACCACGCTAAATTCCAAGCATCTGCCTCTAACCCTAGGAAGCTCTTTGCCACCTTCTCCTCCCTCCTGAATCCTCCGCCCCTCCCCCCCCCTCCTCCCTCTCTGCAGATGACTTCGACAACCATTTTGAAAAGAAGGTCGACGACATCCGATCCTCGTTTGCTAAGTCAAACGACACCGCTGGTTCTGCTCACACTGCCCTACCCTGTGCTCTGACCTCTTTCTCCCCTCTCTCTCCAGATGAAATCTAGTGTCTTGTGACGGCCGGCCGCCCAACAACCTGCCCGCTTGACCCTATCCCCTCCTCTCTTCTCCAGACCATTTCCGGAGACCTTCTCCCTTACCTCACCTCGCTCATCAACTCATCCCTGACCGCTGGCTACGTCCCTTCCGTCTTCAAGAGAGCGAGAGTTGCACCCCTTCTGAAAAAACCTACACTCGATCCCTCCGATGTCAACAATTACAGACCAGTATCCCTTCTTTCTTTTCTCTCCAAAACTCTTGAACGTGCCGTCCTTGGCCAGCTCTCCCGCTATCTCTCTCTGAATGACCTTCTTGATCCAAATCAGTCAGGTTTCAAGACTAGTCATTCAACTGAGACTGCTCTCCTTTGTATCACGGAGGCGCTCCGCACTGCTAAAGCTAACTCTCTCTCCTCTGCTCTCATCCTTCTAGATCTGTCGGCTGCCTTCGATACTGTGAACCATCAGATCCTCCTCTCCACCCTCTCTGAGTTGGGCATCTCCGGCGCGGCCCACGCTTGGATTGCGTCCTACCTGACAGGTCGCTCCTACCAGGTGGCGTGGCGAGAATCTGTCTCCTCACCACGCGCTCTCACCACTGGTGTCCCCCCAGGGCTCTGTTCTTGGCCCTCTCCTATTCTCGCTATACACCAAGTCACTTGGCTCTGTCATAACCTCACATGGTCTCTCTTATCATTGCTATGCAGACGACACACAATTAATCTTCTCCTTTCCCCCTTCTGATGACCAGGTGGCGAATCGCATCTCTGCATGTCTGGCAGACATATCAGTGTGGATGACGGATCACCACCTCAAGCTGAACCTCGGCAAGACGGAGCTGCTCTTCCTCCCGGGGAAGGACTGCCCGTTCCATGATCTCGCCATCACGGTTGACAACTCCATTGTGTCCTCCTCCCAGAGCGCCAAGAACCTTGGCGTGATCCTGGACAACACCCTGTCGTTCTCAACCAACATCAAGGCGGTGGCCCGTTCCTGTAGGTTCATGCTCTACAACATCCGCAGAGTACGACCCTGCCTCACACAGGAAGCGGCGCAGGTCCTAATCCAGGCACTTGTCATCTCCCGTCTGGATTACTGCAACTTGCTGTTGGCTGGGCTCCCTGCCTGTGCCATTAAACCCCTACAACTCATCCAGAACGCCGCAGCCCGTCTAGTGTTCAACCTTCCCAAGTTCTCTCACGTCACCCCGCTCCTCCGCTCTCTCCACTGGCTTCCAGTTGAAGCTCGCATCCGCTACAAGACCATGGTGCTTGCCTACGGAGCTGTGAGGGGAACGACACCCAAATAAGGGCACTGCGTTCATCCACCTCTGGCCTGCTCGCCTCCCTACCACTGAGGAAGTTCAGTTCCCGCTCAGCCCAGTCAAAACTGTTCGCTGCTCTGGCTCCCCAATGGTGGAACAAACTCCCTCACGACGCCAGGACAGCGGAGTCAATCACCACCTTCCGGAGACACCTGAAACCCCACCTCTTTAAGGAATACCTAGGATAGGATAAAGTAATCCTTCTCACCCCCCCCTTAAAATATTTAGATGCACTATTGTAAAGTGGCTGTTCCACTGGATGTCATAAGGTGAATGCACCAATTTGTAAGTCGCTCTGGATAAGAGCGTCTGCTAAATGACTTAAATGTAAATGTAAACATGACATAAGCAGAGCTATGGGAGACCACCTCAAGCCCGTGGTAGAGCCAGGGGTGGTGTTTACCACTCCACCACGCCTTCAGCAGGCTTGAAAAGTGGGATTGATCTGTTTGATTCATTTGTTTGTTTCAGTTAGTTGAATCCTTTCACATGGGATTGATACTGATTTTCATACTAAGAGGGACCAGGAGTCTGTTGATTGGGTTCATTTGTTGAAATCAAATCAAGCTTTATTTGTACAGCACATTTCAGACATGAATGCAACACAATGGCTTCACAGGGGAAAAAACTATAAAAATAAACAGAAATATTGAGTAAATATCAAACAGAAGACTAATGAGCACCCTAAGAAAATGCCATAGATTAAAAATATTAAGATGCCAGACACTCTTAAATAGAACCTGGATCAGCTCAGGTTAAAGACCTTCCCACCGACAAGCCAGCACAGGTGTAACACATACCGACTAACGAGGTGACACCGATCAGTGCGTCCTACGTGCTAACGAGAAAGACACGCGAAAGACCAACCTCAAAGCATAAATGGAAAAACCAAAGCCTGGAACACCTTCCCCCTTATATGGTATATTTTTGTTGGACAAGTTTGCTCATCACCAACAGAAAACAACTTCCAGTTGACATTATAATCAACTACAATGCTTTACCAATATAAACATGGCATCTACTGGCTGTCAACAATTAAAAACAAGAAAAACAACACCTATTCCTAAATAATAATAAACAATCATATTTTTTTTCTCCTTTTCTTTCTATAGAATCCTAAAACCCACTAGCTTCTAGAACTCTCGTCTTCCTAAAACTCACTAGCTTCTAGAACTCTTCCCCTTGAAACAAAACTCAAATCAAATTGTATTAGTCACATGCGCCGAATACAACAGTGAAATGCTTCCTTACGAGCCCCTAACCAACAGTGCAGTTTCAATACAGAAAAGAAAAAGAGATAAAACTCCAAATAAAAACACTGGATAAACGCAAAACACAAATCTTTTTGACCCCAGAGATATTCAGCAACCAAATTTTCCTTACCACGGACATGTCTGATTTCAAGAGGAAACTCCTGCGATATCCGTAGTAACTTTTCACCTCACTGTGGAGCTTCTCTCTCTTTTCAGGGTTCACTCAATAGGCATGTTGTTGGCTCTGGGCCCAGTCCCCAATGTCATGCTCTAGTACATTTGGTTTGGCACATGAGAATTAACCCTGATATTCTAAAAACAGGGCAACAATGTCAATATAATTGTACCGTAAAATGGTCAGTTGGTTGCATGAATAAATATCACTACTAAATGTTACATGAATTGAAATATTTGATTGCATAGTCATACTTTCAACATCTTTTCAATTACATTTTGCTAAGTGGGATAGCCCAATGTCAAAACACTTAACGTATCCAAATCAATAACCAATATGCAGGAACAGTTTGGGATAAATTGAAAACATAACATGTGCTATACACACAAACATCTGCCACAATAACCACATTACTTGTATTTTTTAAACAAGCTCCTTATAGACTGCACAAGCACCAAAAAAGCTGTTGTTTTGACAGTAGCAATAATTCACTGATATCGATTAGGGGGGAAATTCGGTTGTATGTGTTGTTGAAAAAAAACCACATGGAAATGGGAGATATATTTCACCTCACTGGTTAGAGGACAACCTGCAGAAGACAGTCAGCTACATTTTGGAGTGATGCGTTTAAATTTAGGGGTCGCTAAACAAGGGAATGCAACACGTATTTGTCATCACTCATCGATATCATGCTAAAATCATTTGTGCAAGAGGAGAGAGATGAGGTTGCACGTCCTGTTAAAACTAACAGCTCAAAACCCACATGGAATCTGGGAGTAATGTGTACATCCCTGGTTAGAGGACAATTTGTAGGTTAGAGGACAACAATTGTCGAAACACCTAATTGTCCCTAGAATTTCTAAGCAAACAGCTGGAGGCAGGGATTTCTCCTATAGATCTCCATTTTAATGGAATGGTCTGCCTACCAATGTGAAACACAGACTCGGTCTTTACTGAAGACTCATCTCTTCAGTAGGTCATACGATTGAGTGTAGTCTGGCCCAGGAGTGTGAAGGTGAACGGAAAGGCTCTGGAGCAACGAACCGCCCTTCCCCTCTCTCCACTGGGATTCCCTGCCTCTAACCCTATTACAGGGGCTGAGCCACTAGGTTACTGGTGTTCTTTCATGCCATCCCTAGGAGCGGTGCGTCACTTG
This sequence comes from Oncorhynchus gorbuscha, assembly GCF_021184085.1. Classification (NCBI taxonomy): domain Eukaryota; kingdom Metazoa; phylum Chordata; class Actinopteri; order Salmoniformes; family Salmonidae; genus Oncorhynchus; species Oncorhynchus gorbuscha. The sequence continues at coordinate 91,339 of NW_025745940.1, read as the reverse complement.
AGTGAGTTGAGTCACTGACGTGATCTCTGTCTGGGTTGGCGCCCCCCCTTGGGTTGTGCCGTGGCGGAGATCTTTGTGGGCTATACTCGGCCTGGTCTCAGGATGGTAAGTTGGTGGTTGAAGATATCTCTCTGGTGGTGTGGGGGCAGTGCTTTGGCAAAGTGGGTTGGGTTATATCCTTCCTGTTTGGTCCTGTCTAGGAGTATCATCGGATGGGGCCACAGTGTCTCCTGACCCCTCCTGTCTCAGCCTCCAGTATTTATGCTGCATTAGTTTGTGTCGGGGGGCTCGGGTCAGTTTTATATATCTGGAGTACCTCTCCTGTCCTATCCGGTGTTCTGTATGAAATTAAGTATGCTCTCTCTAATTTTCTTTCTTTCTCTCTCTCTCTCTGAGGTCTTGAGCCCTAGGACCATGCCTCAGGACTATCTGGCATGATGAGTCCTTGCTGTCCCCAGTCCATCTGGCCGTGCTGCTGCTCCAGTTAACTGTTCTGCCTGCGGCTATGGAACCCTGACCTGTTCACCGGACATGCTACCTGTCCCAGACCTGCTGTTTTCAACTCTCTAGAGACAGCAGGAGCATTAGAGATCCTCTTAATGATTGGCTATGAAAAGCCGACTGACATACACTCCTGATGTGCTGACCTGTTGCACCCTCGACAACTACTGTGATTATTATTATTTGACCATGCTGATAAGTTATGAACATTTGAACATCTTGGCCATGTTCTGTGTTAATCTGCACCCGGCACAGCCAGAAGAGGACTGGCCACCCCTCATAGCCTGGTTCCTCTCTAGGTTTCGGACTTTCTAGGGTGTTTTTCCTAGCCACCGTGCTACTACACCTGCATTGCTTGATGTTTGGGGTTTTAGGCTGGGTTTCTGTACAGCACTTTGAGATATCAGCTGATGTAAGAAGGGCTATATAAATACATTTGATTTGAACTCTTTTTTTCTTTGTCCACTTTTGTTAAATCACATAAATAGAACTCTTCCATTTCAGAGCCTGGATTTCCCCCCTGAGGCTAATATCCATGTTGAAACCAATTCATAAGGGTGCAAACGTTTAGGCTTCTACATTGTGAAATCATTAAAATACTACAATGTTAAAACATTCTACATTGTGACATTAATTCATTGAAATCATGAAACAACTCCTTATCTCTGGTCACAGCTATGAGATTTCTCTCCTGTGTGTGTTCTCTGGTGTTGAATCAGATGGCCAGATTGACCAAAACTTTTCCCACATTGACCACAGATATAAGATTTCCCCCCTGTGTGTATTCTCTGGTGTTGAGTCAGGTGGCCAGATGTAGCAAATCTCTTCCCACATTGATCACAGCTAAAAGGTTTCTCTCCTGTGTGTTTTCTCTGGTGGACTGTCAGATTGCTAGATGTAGTAAAACTCCTCCCACATTGATCACAGCTATAAGGTTTCTCTCCTGTGTGTTTTCTCTGGTGTACTGTCAGATAGCTAGATGTAGTAAAACTCCTCTCGCATTGACCACAGCTAAAAGGTTTCTCTCCTGTGTGTTTTTTCTGGTGTACTGTCAGATAGCTTGATGAAGTAAAACTCCTCCCACATTGATCACAGCTATAAGGTTTCTCTCCTGTGTGTTTTCTCTGGTGTACTGTCAGATAGCTAAATGTAGTAAAACTCCTCCCACATTGACCACAGCTAAAATGTTTCTCTCCTGTGTGTGTTCTGTGGTGTAATGTCAGCTGGTCAGATCTAACAAAACTCTTCCCACATTGACCACAAATATAGGGTTTCTTTCCTGTGTGTGTTCTCTGGTGCATTGTCAGATCTCCAGATTGACTAAAACTCTTCCCACATTGATCACAGCTATAAGGTTTCTCTCCTGTGTGTATTCTCCGGTGCACTGTCAGATGGCTTGCTTGAACAAAACTCCTCCCACATTGATCACAGCTATAAGGTTTCTCTCCTGTGTGAATTCTCTGGTGCACTGTCATGTCTCCAGATTGACTAAAACTCTTCCCACATTGATCACAGCTATAAGGTTTCTCTCCTGTGTGTATTCTCTGGTGCACTGTCAGATCACCAGATTGACTAAAACTCTTCCCACATTGACCACAGCTATAAGGCTTTTCTCCTGTGTGTGTTCTCTGATGAATTTTAATGCCTGATAAGGTAAATCTCTTCCCACAGTCAGAGCAGCAGTGAGTTCTCTTCCCTGTGGATCTCTGCAGGTGTTTCTTGAGGTGTTTTGATCTGGAGAGACTCTTCTCTGCCTCTTCAGCATCATGAGGTTGTTGAGTATCCCCACAGGATCCACGATAGTCCCCACTCTCTCCTGTGTGAACAACAAAGTCAGATGATTCAAGGCCCACAACAGCAGAAAAACACTGTAAAAGACAGGTCAGGCCAACATAGTAGCCATGATGTTGTACAGCAATTGAGGTCTAATGAATGTTAAAATTATTTAAAATTAGCAAGAATAGTCACATTTTGTCGTATTTTCACATTAGTAGTGACATTGATGATTGTTGACTAGAAATAAGTTATTCATGTTGTTGAAACTCTAAGCAGTGTGCCAGATGACTTTTGGTCTCCAATATAGGCCCCTTTCTGTGTTTAATAAAATTGCAGCACAAGGGCGATGCGCACAAAATTTGATTGCAGAAACACCTCCCTGCTAATGAGGAAACCGATAGTTATGGACGTAGTAGAGTGGGGCAAGACAGTATTTAGTCAGCCACCAATGGTGCAAGTTCTCCCACTTAAAAAGATGAGGCCTGTAATTTTCATCATAGGTACACTTCAACTATGACAGACAAAATAAGAAAGAAATCCATAAAATCACATTGTAGGATTTTTAATGAATTTATTTTCAAAATATGGTGGAAAATAAGTATTTGGACACCTACAAACAAGCAAGATTTCTGGCTCTCACAGACCTGTAATAACTTCTTTAAGAGGCTCCTCTGTCCTCCATTCGTTATCTGTATTAATGGCACTTGTTTGAACTTGTTATCAGTATAAAAGACACCTGTCCACAACCTCAAACAGTCACACTCCAAACTCCACTCTGGCCAAGACCAAAGAGCTGTCAAAGGACAACAGAAACAAAATTGTAGACCTGCACCAGGCTGGACTGAATCTGCAATAGGTAAGCAGCTTGGTTTGAAGAAATCAACTGTGGGAGGAATTATTCGGAAATGGAAGAAATACAAGACCACTGATAATCTCCCTCGATCTGGGGCTCCATGCAAGATCTCACCCGTGGGGTCAAAATGATCACAAGAACGGTGAGGAAAAATCCCAGAACCACACCGGGGGACCTAGTGAATGACCTGCAGAGAGCTGGGACCAAAGTAACAAAGCCTACCATCAGCAAGGGCATTGAAGATGAAACGTGGCTGGGTCTTTCAGCATGACAATGATCCCAAACACACCGCCTGGGCAACAAAAAGTGGCTTCGTAAGAAGCATTTCAAGGTCCTGGAGTGGCCTAGCCAGTCTCCAGATCTCAACCCCAAAGCAAATCTTTGGAGGGAGTTGAAAGTCCGTGTTGCCCAGCAACAGCCCCAAAATATCACTGCTCTAGAGGAGATCTGCATGGAGGAATGAGCCAAAATACCAGCAACAGTGTGTGAAAACCTTGTGAAGACTTACAGAAAACGTTTGATCTATGTCATTGTTAGGAAATTATGATTAATATGACTGAACAAATCATTTTAAATGGAACTGTAAGTAAAGATATACTCTGTTTTATTATATCTGATTAACAATATGAGTTCATAAGAAGGGATTGTGAGACACGGACAAGGAGTAATAAGTTAATGAACACCATTCCAACTAGGTAGAAACAAATGGGTTGTGGACTGTGTAAACACATAAGGTCGTTAGCCTATGGTTGACCCTACTGAAACTTAGCTCTGGGGTTTTTAGATAAGGCAGTGAGTGCATTCCTATGTTTTCTGTTAATTAAAACTGTCAGTTCAGTGGTGATCGATAATGTTGAGGGGTCAAAAGTTATCTGGGAGTGTGTTAGTAAGTTAGAATGAACTTTTCACCTTACTTTGTCCCGGTCAAGAGGAGGGGATTCTGTTAAAGCAGTGAAATGACGTCATGATCTGTATATAGACTGCTGCACGTGTTTACGTGGTCGCGCGCTCCGAGAATAAATTCTATTACCTATTATTGAAAGACTGGTCTGCGTCTATTGTATGCAAACAAGAAATCTTACAAATTCTCATAAAATAGATTAAGGGCTTTGAATTGATGAAAGCACATTGGCATCATTAAATTATACTAACAGTCATTGCCAACAAAGGGTATATAACAAAGTATTGAGAAACTTTTGTTATTGACCAAATACTTATTTTCCACCGTAATTTGCAAATAAATTCATTAAAAATCCTACAATGTGATTTTCTGGATTTTTTCCCTCATTTTGTCTGTCATAGTTGAAGTGTACCTATGATGAAAATTACAGGCCTCTCTCATCTTTGTAAGTGGGAGAACTTGCACAATTGGTGGCTGACAAAATGCTTTTTTGTCCCACCGTATAATTGCCTGGAGCAAAAATGGTGAGCAAAGATTGGAGTTTTTCACAATGTATTCTGAATGTGAATGCGGGAAAACTCAGGGGAGCAACCTCCATTTCCAGGTTGCTTTTGAGTACATTTCACACTACTTTGGATTATAATTGTAAGGCTCATTTGAATGTCCTACTTAATATAATGTTTGCTACAGTATTAAGAATGATGTGTAATTATTGAAGAACTGTTAATGACAGTATACATTTGGGTGTTGCTAATAAAGTTAAGATTATTATTTCACCTTTATTTAACCAGGTAGGCCAGTCGAGAACAAGTTCTCATTTACAACTGCGACCTGGCGAAGATAAAGCAAAGCAGTGCGACAAGAGAACAACAGAGATACACTTGGGATAAACAAATGTACAGTCAATAACAATAGAAAGTCTATATACAGTGTGTGCAAATGGAGTAAGGAGGTAAGGCAATAAATAGGCCATAGCAGCGAAGTAATTACAAATTAACACTGGAGTTATGGATGTGCAGATGATGATGTGCAAGTAGAAATACTGGTGTGCAAAAGAGCAAAAAAAAGTTAATACAAAAATGAGGTAGGCAGTTGGATGGGCTATTTACAGATGGGCTGTGTACAGCTGCAGCGATCGGTAAACTGCTCAGATAGCTGATGCTTAAAACCTGTTGCGACTCTAGGGGCACTATTTTCATAAAAAATAAAAAAAGGATATTTTGTCAGGACAAGATGCTAGAATATGCATACAGCTTTGAATAGAAAACACTAACGTTTCCAAAACTGTAAAGATATTGTCTGTGAGAATAACAGAACTGATGTTGCAGGCGAAAGCCTGAGAAAAATCCAATCAGGAAGTGCCCCATATTTTGAAAGCGCTGCGTGCCAATGAGTCCCCATTGAGCTGTGAATGTGCTATGAACCAGCTTACGCTTTCTACGTATTCCCCAAAGTGTCTACAGCATTGTGACATAGTTTTACGCATTTATGTTGAAGAATACCCGTAGGGGGCTACATTGCGCAAGTGGTCACATGATGGCCCCGGAGAAAATCTTGCGTAAAGTACAGAGGTAGCCATTATTCCAATCGCTTCTACTGAGAAACCAATTGTCCCGGTGGATATATTATCGAATAGATATTTGAAAAACACCTTGAGGATTGATTCTAAACAACGTTTGCCATGTTTCTGTCGATATTATGGACCTAATTTGGAATATTTTTCGGCGTTGTCGTGACCGATCGATGATCGATTTCTCAGCCAAACGTGAAGAACAAACTGAGCTATTTCGCCTACGAAAATAATCTTTTGGGAAAAAATGAACTTTGGCTATCTACCTGGGAGTCTCGTGAGTGAAAACATCCGAAGTTCATCAAAGGTAAACAATTTCATTTGATTGCTTTTCTGATTTCCGTGACAAGGTTGCCTGCTGCTAGGAAGGCATAATGCTATACTCGGCTATCAATAAACTTACACAAATGCTTGTCTAGCTTTGGCTGTAAAGCATATTTTGAAAATCTGAGATGACAGGGTGATTACCAAAAGGCTAAGCTGTGTTCCAATATATTTCACTTGTGATTGTCATGAATATGAATATTTTCTAGGAAGATTTATGTCCGTTGCGTTATGCTAATTAGAAAGAGGTGATGACAACGGTCCCGTTCACGGGATGGGGTGTCACTAGAGGTTAAAGTTAGCGAGGGAGAGTCTCTAGCTTCAGTGATTTTTGCAATTTGTACCAGTCATTGGCAGCAGAGGAAGGAAAGGCAGCCAAAGTAGGGGTTGGCTTTGGGAATGACCAGTGAGATATACTTCCTGGAGCACGTGCTATGCTATGGTGAACAGTGAGCTGAGTTAAGGCAGCCTAGCAAAGACTTATAGATGACCTGGAGCCAGTGGGTTTGGAGACGAATATGTGGCGAGGGCCAGCCGACGAGAGCAGTGGTATATGGGGATATGGTGACAAAACGGATGGCACTGTGATAGACTGCATCCAGTTTGCTGTGTAGAGTGTTGGAGGATATTTTGAAAATGACATCACTGAAGTCAAGGATCGGTAGGATAGTCAGTTTTACGAGCTTATTTTCTGCAGCGTGAGTGAAGGAGGCTTTGTTGCAAAATTGGAAGCCGATTCTAGATTTAATTTTGGATTGGAAATGCTTAATATTAGTCTGGAAGGAGAGTTTACAGTCTAGCAAGACACCTAGGTATTTATAGTTGTCCACATTTTCTAAGTCAGAACAGTCCAGAGTAGTGATGCTGGACGTGCGGGTACGGGCAGCAATCGGTTGAAAAGCATACATTTAGTTTTACTAGCGTTTAAGAGCAGTTGGAGGCCATGGAAGGAGTGTTTTTTAGCATTGAAGTTCGTTTGGGGGTTTGTTAACCTTTTTGGGATAGGGGGCAGCATTTTCACTTTTGGATGAATAGCGTGCCCAGAGTAAACTGCCTGCTACTCTGTCCCAGATGCTAATATATATACATATTATTATTGGATAGAAAACACTCTGAAGTTTCTAAAACTGTTTGAATGATGTCTGTGAGTGAGATCTGGATAAAGTTGCACTTCTTACGGCTTCCACTAGACGACAGAGCAGCAGGGTAACCTAGTGGTTAGAGCGTTGGACTAGTAACCGAAAGGTTGCAAGTTCATATCCCCGAGCTGACAAGGTACCAATCTGTCGTTCTGCCCCTGAACAGGCAGTTAACCCACTGTTCCTTGGCCGTCATTGAAAATAAGAATTTGTTCTTAACCTCTTCAACCTATGGGGGCGCTATGTCATTATTGGATAAAAAAAAAACGTGCCCGTTTTAAGCCCAATATTTTGTCACGAAAAGATGCTCGACTATGCATATAATTGGCAGCTTTGGAAAGAAAACACTGATTTTTTCAAAACTGCAGAGATATCTGTGAGTGCCCCAGAAATGATGCTACAGGCGAAACCAAGATGTAACCTCAAACAGGAAATGAGCTGAATTTTTGAAGCTCTGTTTTACTATCGTCTCCTTATATGGCTGTGAATGTGCTGTGAACGAGCTTATGCTCTCTGCCGTTCGTCCAAGATGTCTGCAGCATTGTGACGTATTTGTACATTTAACATTTACATTTAAGTCATTTAGCAGACGCTCTTATCCAGAGCGACTTACAAATTGGTGCATTCACCTTATGACATCCAGTGGAACAGCCACTTTACAATAGTGCATCTACATATTTTAAGGGGGGGGGTGAGAAGGATTACTTTATCCTATCCTAGGTATTCCTTAAAGAGGTGGGGTTTCAGGTGTCTCCGGAAGGTGGTGATTGATTCCGCTGTCCTGGCGTCGTGAGGGAGTTTGTTCCACCATTGGGGAGCCAGAGCAGCGAACAGTTTTGACTGGGCTGAGCGGGAACTGTACTTCCTCAGTGGTAGGGAGGCGAGCAGGCCAGAGGTGGATGAACGCAGTGCCCTTATTTGGGTGTAGGGCCTGATCAGAGCCTGGAGGTACTGAGGTGCCGTTCCCCTCACAGCTCCGTAGGCAAGCACCATGGTCTTGTAGCGGATGCGAGCTTCAACTGGAAGCCAGTGGAGAGAGTGGAGGAGCGGGGTGACGTGAGAGAACTTGGGAAGGTTGAACACCAGACGGGCTGCGGCGTTCTGGATGAGTTGTAGGGGTTTAATGGCACAGGCAGGGAGCCCAGCCAACAGCGAGTTGCAGTAATCCAGACGGGAGATGACAAGTGCCTGGATTAGGACCTGTGCCGCTTCCTGTGTGAGGCAGGGTCGTACTCTGCGGATGTTGTAGAGCATGAACCTACAGGAACGGGCCACCGCCTTGATGTTAGTTGAGAACGACAGGGTGTTGTCCAGGATCACGCCAAGGTTCTTAGCGCTCTGGGAGGAGGACACAATGGAGTTGTCAACCGTGATGGCGAGATCATGGAACGGGCAGTCCTTCCCCGGGAGGAAGAGCAGCTCCGTCTTGCCGAAGTTCAGCTTGAGGTGGTGATCCGTCATCCACACTGATATGTCTGCCAGACATGCAGAGATGCGATTCGCCACCTGGTCATCAGAAGGGGGAAAGGAGAAGATTAATTGTGTGTCGTCTGCATAGCAATGATAGGAGAGACCATGTGAGGTTATGACAGAGCCAAGTGACTTGGTGTATAGCGAGAATAGGAGAGGGCCTAGAACAGAGCCCTGGGGGACACCAGTGGTGAGAGCGCATGGTGAGGAGACAGATTCTCGCCACGCCACCTGGTAGGAGCGACCTGTCAGGTAGGACGCAATCCAAGCGTGGGCCACGCCGGAGATGCCCAACTCGGAGAGGGTGGAGAGGAGGATCTGATGGTTCACAGTATCGAAGGCAGCCGATAGGTCTAGAAGGATGAGAGCAGAGGAGAGAGAGTTAGCTTTAGCGGTGCGGAGCGCCTCCGTGATACAGAGAAGAGCAGTCTCAGTTGAATGACTAGTCTTGAAACCTGACTGATTTGGATCAAGAAGGTCATTCTGAGAGAGATAGCGGGAGAGCTGACCAAGGACGGCACGTTCAAGAGTTTTGGAGAGAAAAGAAAGAAGGGATACTGGTCTGTAGTTGTTGACATCGGAGGGATCGAGTGTAGGTTTTTTCAGAAGGGGTGCAACTCTCGCTCTCTTGAAGACGGAAGGGACGTAGCCAGCGGTCAGGGATAAGTTGATGAGCGAGGTGAGGTAAGGGAGAAGGTCTCCGGAAATGGTCTGGAGAAGAGAGGAGGGGATAGGGTCAAGCGGGCAGGTTGTTGGGCGGCCGGCCGTCACAAGACGCGAGATTTCATCTGGAGAGAGAGGGGAGAAAGAGATCAGAGCACAGGGTAGGGCACTGTGAGCAGAACCAGCGGTGTCGTTTGACTTAGCAAACGAGGATCGGATGTCGTCGACCTTCTTTTCAAAATGGTTGACGAAGTCATCTGCAGAGAGGGAGGAGGGGGGGGGGGAGGAGGATTCAGGAGGGAGGAGAAGGTGGCAAAGAGCTTCCTAGGGTTAGAGGCAGATGCTTGGAATTTAGAGTGGTAGAAAGTGGCTTTAGCAGCAGAGACAGAGGAGGAAAATGTAGAGAGGAGGGAGTGAAAGGATGCCAGGTCCGCAGGGAGGCGAGTTTTCCTCCATTTCCGCTCGGCTGCCCGGAGCCCTGTTCTGTGAGCTCGCAATGAGTCATAGTCATTGTAGGCATATCATTGGAAGATTGGCCATAAGAGACTACATTTGCCAGGTGTCCTTTGTCTAAATTGGTGCGCAATTGTTAGTGTCACTCATTTTACCATGCGATACAGAGGGAGAAGCAAACTTCCAGGAACGATACATCATTGAAGAGATATGTAGAAAAACACCTTGAGGATTGATTCTAAACAACGTTTGCCATGTTTCAGTCGATATTATGGAGTTATTTTGGAAAAAGTTCGGCGTTTTTATAACTGAATTTTCGTTTTGTTTTGGTAGCCAAACATGATGCAGAAAACGGACCGATTTCTCCTGCACAAATAATCTTTCAAGAAAACTGAACATTTGCTATCTAACTGAGTCTCATTGAAAACATCCGAAGTTCTTCAAAGGTAAATGATATATTGAATGTTTTTGCTGGTTTTTGTGAAAATGTTGCCTGGTGATGCTAACGCTAAATGCTAACGCTAAATGCTAGTTTTGCTATGGTAGAGAAGCATATTTTTGAAAATCTGAGATGACAGTGTTGTTAACAAAAGGCTAAGCATGAGAGCTAGCATATTGATTCCATTTCATTTGCGATTTTCATGAATAGTTAACGTTGCGTTATGGTAATGGGCTTGAGGCTGTAGTCATGATCCCGGATCCGGGTTGGCTCGACGCAAGAAGTTAACTGACTTGCCTAGTTAAATAAAGGTTAAAAAAATTAAAAAGAAGAAGAGTTACCTCTCGTTCCAGTGCTTTTCTTCAGACAAAGGAATTAGTCGGTTGGTGTTTTATGTTAAAAACATCCTAAATATTGATTCCATACATCGTTTGACATGTTTCTAAAGGACTGTAAAGGAACTTCGAGTTTTTGTCTGGACGAAGTGCCTGCGCCTCATGAAGATGGATTACTGGGCTGAACAAGCTAACAACAAGTGGCTATTTGGACATAAATGACGGGCTTTATGAAAATTTGTGTTACAAAGTCGCTCTGGATAAGAGCGTCTGCTAAATGACTTAAATGTAAATGTAATTTATTGTTGAACTGGGATTCCTGGGAGTGCCTTCTGATGAAGATCATCAAACGTAAGTGAATATTTATGGTGTAATTTCTAACTTCTGTACTCCAAAATGGTGGATATTCTTCTGGCTGTGCTGGGTTCTGAGCGTCATTCTCAGATTATGCTTTTTCCGTAAAGTTTTTTTAAAAATCTGGCAGAGCAGAGCATTAAGGAGAATTCCATCTTTAATTCTGTGAATAACAGTTGTATCTTTTATCAATGTTTATTATGAGTATTTCTGCAGAATCACCTTATGTTTTGGAATCAAAGCATTACTACACTTAATGCGCCAATGTAAACTGAGATTTTTGGATATACACTTTACACCAATTTAAAGATACACTTCTCGTTAATCCAACCACAGTGTCCGATTTCAAAAAGGCTTTTTGGCGAAAGCAGAACATATCATTATGTTAGGTCAGCAACTAGTCACAGAAAGCACTCAGCCATTTTCCAACCAAAGAGGTGTCACAAAAAGCAGAAATATAGATAAATGAATCCCTAACCTTTGATAATCTTCATCAGATGACACTCCGAGGTCTCAATGTTACACAATACATATATGTTTTGTTCAATCGAGTTCATATTTATATCCAAAAACCTCAGTTTACATTGGCGCCATGTTCAGAAATGCCTCAAACATCTAGAGAAATTGCAGAGCCACATCAAAGAACAGAAATACTCAAACTTTGATGAAAGATACATGTTTTACATAGAATTAAAGATAAACTTGTTCTTAATGCAACCGCTGTGTCAGATTTCAAAAAAGCTTTACGGCAAAAGCACAACATTCAATAATCTGAGAACAGTGTTCAGCCACATAAGCAAGCTATACAGTTACCTGCCAAAATGTGGAGCATTATAGATCTTCACTTAGCTTTGCTGATCTTTGTCGGAAAGCACTCCCAAGACTCCCACAAGAACTGTTTGTTTTGTTTGATTTCATCCATATTTATGTCCAAATACCTCCGTTTGGTTCGCGTGGCGAGTTCACTATTCCAAAGGCACAATGTGCGAGTGCAAAATCCAGACGAAAAGTCAAGAATTCCATTACAGTTTGTAGAAACATGTAAACCGATGTTAACAATCAATATAGGGTCTTCGGGTCTTTTTTATAATAAATTTTCAATAATTTTCCAACCGGACAATAGCGTATTCATTACAGAGGAAAAAGGGGGACCGGCGTGACCGCACAGTAAACAACTGATTGGCCACAGCTTAGTCCACTTGTTGAAACAGCTCTTATTCGACCCCCTTCCATAATAGAAGCCTCAAACAACTTTCTTGAAACTACAAACCTCAGTTTTTCCCACTTCCTGGTAGGTTTTGTTTCAGGTTTTCGACTGCCATATGGGTTCTGTTATACTCACAGACATCATTCAAACAGTTTTAGAAACTTCAAAGTGTTTTCTATCCAATACTAACAATAATATGCATATATTAGCATCTGGGACAGAGTAGGAGGCAGTTTACTCTGGGCACCTTATTCATCCAAGCTACTCAATACTGCCCCCCTGTCACCAAGAAATTAACAGTGTCCAAAAAAGGACCAGATGGTGTCGTCTGCGTAAAGGTGGATCAAGGAATAACCCGCAGCATGAGCAACATTGTTGGTATATACAGAGAAAAGAGTCGGCCCGAGAATTGAACCCTGTGGTACCACATAGAGACTGCCAGAGGTCCGTACAACAGGCCCTCCGATTTGACACACAACTCTGTCTGAGAAGAAGTTGGTGAACCAGGCGAGTCAGTCATTTGAGAAACCAAGGCTGTTGAGTCTGCCGATAAGAATACGGTGATTGACAGAGTCGAAAGCCTTAGCCAGGTTGATGAAGACAGCGACACAGTATTGTCTCTTATCGATGGCGGTTATGATATCGTTTAGGTCCTTGAGCGTGGCTGAGGCGCACCCGTGACCAGCTCGGAAACCGGATTGCACAGCGGAGAAGGTACGGTGTGATTCAAAATGATCAGTGATCTGTTTGTTAACTTGGCTTTTGAAGACTTTAGAAAGGCAGGGCAGGATGGATATAGGTCTGTAACAGTTTGGGTCTAGAGTGTCACCCCCTTTGAAGAGGGGGAAGGCCGCGGAAGTGTTCCAATCTTTAGGAATCTCAGACAATAAGAAAGAGAGGTTGAACAGACTAGTAATAGGGGTTGCCACATTGGCGGCGGATATGTTGAGAAAGAGAGGGTCCAGAATGTCTATCCCAGCTGATTTGTACAGGTCCAGGTTTTGCAACTCTTTCAGAACATCAGCTATCTGGATTTGGGTGAAGGAGAAGCTGGGGAAGCTTGGGCAAGTAGCTGCGGGTGGTGGGGAGCTGTGGCCGGGGTTGGGGTAGCCAGAAGGAAAGCATGGCCAGCTGTCGAGAAATGCTTATTGAAATTCTTGATTATTGTGGAGTTATCGGTGGTGACAGTGTTTCCTAACATCAGTGCAGTGGGCAGCTGGGATGATGTTCTCTTATTCTCCATGGACTTTACGGTGTCCCAAAACTTTTTAAAGTTCGAGCTACAGGATGCACATTTCTGTTTTGCATATTGCGGAGACTATTCGATGCTAGTGCAGTACGCCACAGGATGTTTTTGTGCTGGTCGAGAGCAGTCAGGTCTAGAGTGAAACAAGGGCTATATCTGTTCTTAGTTCTACATTTTTTGAAAGGGGCACGCTTATTTAAGGTGGTGAGGAAATTACTTTTAAAGAACAACCAGGCATCCTCTTCTGACGGGATGAGGTCAATATCCTTCGAGGACACCCGGGCCAGGTTGATTAGAAAGGCCTGCTTGCAGAAGTGTTTTAGGGAGCGTTTGCCAGTGATGAGGGGTGGTCGTTTGACCGCGGATCCATAACGGATGCAGGCAATTAGGGGGTGATCGCTGAGATCCTGATTGAAAACAGCAGAGGTGTATTTGGAGTACAAGCTGGTCAGGATAATATCCATGAGGGTGCCCATGTTTGTAGGACGGCCGGGGTGTTCAGCATATCCCAGTTTAGGTCACCCAACAGAAAGAACTCTGAAGATAGTTGGGGGGAAATCAATTGACATATAGTGTCCAGAGCACAGCTGGGAACTTAGAGGTGGGGTCTATAATAGGCAGCAACAGTGCAAAACTTATTTCTTGAGAGATTCATTTTTAAAATTAGAAGCTCAAACTGTTTGGGTGTAGACCTGGAAAGTATGACAGAACTTTGCATGCCATTTCTGCAGTAGATTGCATCTCCTCCCCCTTTGGCAGTTATATCTAGACTGAAAATGTTGTCGATGGGGATGGAAATTTCAGAATTTTTGGTGGCCTTCCAAAGGATTCAGAAACGGCAAGGACATCAAGGTTGGTGGAGTGTGCTAAAGCAGTGAGTAAAACAAACTTAGGGAGGAGGCTTCTGATGTTAACATGCATGAAACCAACGCTTTTATGGTTAAAGAAGTCAACAAATGAGAGTGCCTGGGACACACAGGGCCTCTACACCTCTAAATCACCCGAGGAACAGAGGAGTAAAATGGCGATGAACGGGCAGAGAGGGTCGGTTAACGACACACAGGGCCTGAGTTCGAGGCTGAGGCCAACAGATAAACAAAATGGAGTACCGTGATTAATGAACAGTCCAGCAGGCATCAGCTATGTAGCCAAGTAGGGTCCAGTATATAGAAATATATGAACCAGGGAAGCCGGTTTTTTGTATACTGAAATGCACTTGAACTATGTATCAATTCGTGGCTCCTCATGCTACGCTGGGAAAACAGTTTGTGGGAACAGAAATACTAAATAATTTCAGAGCTTTCTAAATCCAACGGTTTTTAACTGAGTGACAGGGCATTAGCCACTATAGCCACTCCAGTGCAAAGGTCCAGAGCTTACGAAATTATTTTGTATTTCTGTTCCCATGAAAACAGTTTTTCCAGCTTAACATAAGGAGCCACTAGAGATTGGAAGGTATATTTAATTTAAAAATGGAAAAAGAGATTGAAATATATTGCAATTAATACAAAAAGACGAAAGAAAAAAAACATTTACAACAAACACGTCTTACTGCTACGCATCTTGGATTACAAGATGACACTCAGTTAAAAACCATTGGATTTAGCAAACTCTGAAATTATTTAGTCAGGTTATGTCGATGACTGGCTCCCTCCTAGTCAGGTTATATTGATGACTGGCTCCCTCCGAGTCATTTGTATGTCTTATTTAATCAAACAGTGTACATAAAGCATCATACGTTCAGTACATATAGATTTTATAAAAACACATTGGGCGATTGGTAAAAATTAGATGACTCTTGGTTGACCAAGATGTATTTTAGTTGGGGACAACACTAGAACATGATTTTGGGGCTCCCAGAAGGCGCAGCAGACACTACATCTCAGTGCTTGAGGAGTCACTACAGACACCCTGGGTCAAATCCAAGCTGTATCACAACTGGCCGTGATTGGGAGTCCCATAGGGTGGCGCACAATTGGCCCAGCATCGTCCGGGGTAGGTAGTCATTGTAAATAAGATTTTGTTCTTAAACAGACTTGCCTAGTTACATTTAGATAAATACATGTTTCATGACAAACCATTTTATACAAATTCGTCAAGGCACCAACATTGAGGGTTTAAATCCAATTCATTAATGTAATTGAATCTAATGTAATGGCATGAAAAAAAATAGCTGAATATTATACAATGACTTAAACAGCTCTAATAATTTGCCCCCACAGGAAATCGACACTGACATTTATAGAATATATCATATAGCCTCAATCTGTTTAAAACAGTAATTTTGACCTCATGGATGGCCAGTCGTTGTATTCATAGTGTAGTGAATTCAGGGGGTAGTCCTGAGCTGAACTCAAACCTGGGTCCAGTGACTGTTAAGCCAACACCTTATAACTGTTACGCCAAGTTTTTTGAACTTCTTGACAAGGTCGCTGGGTGTTAGAGAAAGCTATTGTAGTAACCGTAACCTATGAATGTGAGAGTGGTAACACTTTTCCTTCCCCCATCCCTCAGCTGTTTACCAAACCAAGCATCTGGGCAGCCATTTTGTTGCTGTTTTAAAAAAACACACAACCCAGCAATCTGCAGTTCAAACAATAACAAATCTGTCATTCCACAACTATTTTGGTAATAAGATGATGGGGTTGGAGAAATGTAACTACTTTCAAAATTCATAGACAGACCTATGGATGAAAGGACTGACCATCCATGATATCAACATAACAGTTTTAATTAACCCCATGTTGAGGTTATACAGTGGTGTTAAAGCGGGAATTGTTTCTAAACACTTGAGTTTTAAAAAACGTATTTGGTAAAGCAGATCATGAGCTCATGAGGCATGTGTTAATACACTTCAAGAATCAATGGCTATAAATAAATAATCAAAAAGTCACAATACGGATGTAGCAATTGCATATTTCTGCTTTAACACCAAACATCAGTTCTACAACTGTATAGTTTGTGCCACTGTTTTTTTAAGACAGTACTTACTAGTGTTAATCAGAGCCTGTTCACCGTTAGAACCATTGGACCCATTAAGATGCGTTTGGGAAACCGGGCCCAGATATCCAGTTTCCTCCTCCTTTGTGGATGTAACAGTCATCTCCTCCACCTCTTCTTTCACACCATAAAATTCATCCTTTTCTCCTTTTACTGTAACATCCTCCTCTTCTTTCACTCTGAACGAGTCTTCCTCTTCTTTCACTGAAACGTCTTTCTCTTCTTTTTTCACTGTAACAGCCTCACTCTCTACTTGTTTTTGTATTGTAACAGCCTCTTCTTCCTCCGTCCAGCAGCCCTTCTCTTCTTTAGCAGGGGAATAGCTTAGTGGCCGCATGGTCGGGGATGTTAGCTAGCTAGGCTAATGCTAACTTAACCAGCCCGCTAGCTGACTAATAATAACAACACCGTAAATATGAAATGAAATCGGATAACTAACTAGATGACAGGAGTGGTTTTAAACACTTAAGCGTCGAAATAACTTCATTGGTTCGTCTATTTTGTCTTGCAAGCTACCGAAGTGTCTGACTAACTGTTGTTGCTGCTGTTGTTGAAAGAAGCGTTCCGTCCACTAGATCATACGTCACACCAGCAGCATTGCCGTAATTCCCACATCGCCATCTGTTGACTGGAGTGGGTAACGCAGTTGAGTAAAACGTATATTTAATATTCAGACAAGTTAAAGTGTAGGAAGCATGAGTTTTTACTCACCAGTGTAACGATACAGTGTGGTTAAAGACTTAAACTTAGTTGTATTGAAGATCTGGTAACCTATAAGCACAACCAGTTATGTTGTTGAATTATCACATATCTGTTATTTCACCTTTATTTAAACCAGGTAGGCCAGATAGTATATTCTAGAATTCATCCATGAGGTCATAATGATCATTTAACCAGGTTTCTAGGCTATATAGTACATTTACATTTAAGTCATTTAGCAGACGCTCTTATCCAGAGCGACTTACAAATTGGTGCATTCACTTTATGACATCCAATGGAACAGCCACTTTACAATAGTGCATCTAAATATTTTAAGGGGGGTGAGAAGGATTACTTTATCCTATCCTAGGTATTCCTTAAAGAGGTGGGGTTTCAGGTGTCTCCGGAAGGTGGTGATTGACTCCACTGTCCTGGCGTCGTGAGGGAGTTTGTTCCACCATTGGGGAGCCAGAGCAGCGAACAGTTTTGACTGGGCTGAGCGGGAACTGTACTTCCTCAGTGGTAGGGAGGCGAGCAGGCCAGAGGTGGATGAACGCAGTGCCCTTATTTGGGTGTAGGGCCTGATCAGAGCCTGGAGGTACTGAGGTGCCGTTCCCCTCACAGCTCCGTAGGCAAGCATCATGGTCTTGTAGCGGATGCGAGCTTCAACTGGAAGCCAGTGGAGAGAGCGGAGGAGCGGGGTGACGTGAGAGAACTTGGGAAGGTTGAATACTAGACGGGCTGCGGCGTTCTGGATGAGTTGTAGGGGTTTAATGGCACAGGCAGGGAGCCCAGCCAACAGCGAGTTGCAGTAATCCAGACGGGAGATGACAAGTGCCTGAATTAGGACCTGCGCCGCTTCCTGTGTGAGGCAGGGTCGTACTCTGCGGATGTTGTAGAGCATGAACCTACAGGAACGGGCCACCGCCTTGATGTTAGTTGAGAACGACAGGGTGTTGTCCAGGATCACGCCAAGGTTCTTAGCGCTCTGGGAGGAGGACACAATGGAGTTGTCAACCGTGATGGCGAGATCATGGAACGGGCAGTCCTTCCCCGGGAGGAAGAGCAGGTCCGTCTTGCCGAAGTTCAGCTTGAGGTGGTGATCCGTCATCCACACTGATATGTCTGCCAGACATGCAGAGATGCGATTCACCACCTGGTCATCAGAAGGGGAAAGGAGAAGATTAATTGTGTGTCGTCTGCATAGCAATGATAGGAGAGACCATGTGAGGTTATGACAGAGCCAAGTGACTTGGTGTATAGCGAGAATAGGAGAGGGCCTAGAACAGAGCCCTGGGGACACCAGTGGTGAGAGCGCGTGGTGAGGAGACAGATTCTCGCCACGCCACCTGGTAGGAGCGACCTGTCAGGTAGGACGCAATCCAAGCGTGGGCCGCGCCGGAGATGCCCAACTCGGAGAGGGTGGAGAGGAGGATCTGATGGTTCACAGTATCGAAGGCAGCCGATAGGTCTAGAAGGATGAGAGCAGAGGAGAGAGAGTTAGCTTTAGCGGTGCGGAGCGCCTCCGTGATACAGAGAAGAGCAGTCTCAGTTGAATGACTAGTCTTGAAACCTGACTGATTTGGATCAAAAGGTCATTCTGAGAGAGATAGCGGGAGAGCTGACCAAGGACGGCACGTTCAAGAGTTTTGGAGAGAAAAGAAAGAAGGGATACTGGTCTGTAGTTGTTGACATCGGAGGGATCGAGTGTAGGTTTTTTCAGAAGGGGTGCAACTCTCGCTCTCTTGAAGATGGAAGGGACGTAGCCAGCGGTCAGGGATAAGTTGATGAGCGAGGTGAGGTAAGGGAGAAGGTCTCCGGAAATGGTCTGGAGAAGAGAGGAGGGGATAGGGTCGAGCGGGCAGGTTGTTGGGCGGCCGGCCGTCACAAGACGCGAGATTTCATCTGGAGAGAGAGGGGAGAAAGAGGTCAGAGCACAGGGTAGGACAGTGTGAGCAGAACCAGCGGTGTCGTTTGACTTAGCAAACGAGGATCGGATGTCGTCGACCTTCTTTTCAAAATGGTTGACGAAGTCATCTGCAGAGAGGGAGGGGGGGGAGGGGGATTCAGGAGGGAGGAGAAGGTGGCAAAGAGCTTCCTAGGGTTAGAGGCAGATGCTTGGAATTTAGAGTGGTAGAAAGTAGCTTTAGCAGCAGAGACAGAGGAGGAAAATGTAGAGAGGAGGGAGTGAAAGGATGCCAGGTCCGCAGGGAGGCGAGTTTTCCTCCATTTCCACTCGGCTGCGAATATCCCGTTTAGAACAAGTTCTCATTTACAACTGAGACTTGGCCAAGATAAAGCAAAGCAGTGCGACTCAAACAACAACACAGTTACACGTGGAATAAACAAACGTTCAGTCAATAACACAATAGAATAATCTATATACAGTGTGTGCAAATGAGGTAAGATAAGGGAGTTAAGGCAATAAATAGGCCATGGTGGCAAAGTAATTACAATATAGCAATTAAACACTGGAATGGTAGATGTGCAGAAGATGAATGTGTAAGTAGAGATACTGGGGTGCAAAGGAGCAAGATAAATGAATAAATACTGTATGGGGATGAGGTAGGTAGATAGATGGGCTGTTTACAGATGGACTATTGGTTCATTTTAACAGTAAATTTCAACAGTGAAATGTTTTTATTAGGTAATATTTATGCATCCAACAACAAATAAAACAATAGGATATTATTTCAAGAATTTGAAGAAGAAATTAATAGAGTTATAGGTGTATTTCAGGATATCAAAATTATCTTAGGTGGAGATTTTAATTCTGTACCTAATGTGACGATTGACAGATATCCCCCTCCTAACAGATCCAGTTAATCCTGAGTTTAATAATCTATGTCTTGGTCTTGGATTAGTCGATATTTGGAGATGTAAATATCCTGATAATAAGGAATTCACTTGGAGTAACAAGGACGTGTGTCCAGACAGTCAAGAATTGACTTCTGGTTGATTTCTAATTCATTAGATAATTCTGTAGTCAAGGTATCAATTAAACCATCAATTCTTACTGATCATAAAGTTATATTCTTATATTTAAAGATGAATGGATCTAAAGTTAAACCGAATCAGAGTTATTGGAAACTCAATCGTAGACTGTTGGAAGATGATCATTTCAAGATGGATGCCGAAGATATTATACAAGACAATTGGACGACACCACCATTTTTTTGAAAGATCATAATGAAGTCAAGAAAGCAATTGAGTGTATTAATGCCTTCACACATGTATCAGGTTTATCTCTGAATATTAGGAAATGTGAATTATTTGCGTTGAAAAGATATGACTTAAACTCAGTATGTAATATCCCTGTAAAAGATGTGATGAAGTATCTTGGTATTACAGTTAGCAAAGATCAGAAAGAAAGGGCCAACTTAAATGTATCTCCTATTGTAGAGAAAATTGGGAAGAGATTTAACTTCTGGTTAATAAGAAATCTGTCTTTATCTGGACGTGAACTTTTAACAAAATCTGAAGGTCCAGATTAGTTTATTACCTCCCTTGCCTTAGATGTTCCTCTGTCAGTAACTAAAATGGTTGATGCTAAATGATTTAACTTCATATGAAGGAATAAACCTCATTATTTTCGAAAAGCGGTAATATGTAGCTACCAAGGTGAGGTAGGGCTGAATGCTCTAGATTTTAAAACCTCTGATATAATATTTAAGATTAAATGGAAACAAAACTATTTAAGAAATAAGGATTGCATTTGGAATATAATCCCTAATTTAATATTCCAACAGATTGGTGGTCTAGAATTATTACTCAAATGCAACTCGCTCTGGATAAGAGCGTCTGCTAAATGACTTAAATGTAATGTAATGTAACTTTGATATGGGTAGAATTAATCTAGCTAACTTCCATTAATAACAAGTACTTCTAACTTGGAACCTCATGTACAAACACAATATTCCCCCCATAGGTATACAATCTGGAATAATAAAGACATAATAAAGACATTTTCCAGAACTGGTTTGACAACAACATTATTTGGGTTAAACAATTATTATTATTATTATTATTATTATTATTATTATTATTTTTAACCTTTATTTAACTAGGCAAGTCAGTTAAGAACAAATTCTTATTTTCAATGATGGCCTAGGAACTGTGGGTTTCCTGCCTGTTCAGGGGCAGAATGACAGATTTGTACCATGTCAGCTCGGGGGTTTGAGCTTGCAACCTTCCGGTTACTAGTCCAATGCTCGAGCCACTAGGCTACCCTGCTGCCCCATTATTGAATAATGATGGACAACTATATGATTATACAGAATTTATTAGAACACACAATGTTACATTCACTCCCAAGGAGTATCACATAGTTGTTATGGCTGTCCCTAAAGGTGCTATTCTTCTTTTAGGAGAATATAACAATACTCCAAGTGCAACTGTTGAGGATTTTGTAGCCTCAATACAACTAGAAGGAATTGACATTTTAAACTATAAATGTAATAACATGTATATAAGGAAACTAGAAATGTAATAACATGTATATAAGGAAACTATGTCAATATGTTACTATTCCCTCTGCTAAAATGTACTGGAATGCAGCCCTAGGACAAGTGACCTGGAATGCAGCCCTAGGACAAGTGACCTGGAATGCAGCCCTAGGACAAGTGTGCTGGAATGCAGCCCTAGGACAAGTGACCTGGAATGCAGCCCAAGAACAAGTGAACTGGAATGCAGCCCTAGAACAAGTGAACTGGAATGCAGCCCTAGGACAAGTGAGTTGACTGCAGCCCTAGGACAAGTGAGTTGAATGCAGTCCTAGGACAAGTGAGTTGAATGCAGTCCTAGGACAAGTGAGTTGAATGCAGTCCTAGGACAAGCGTACTGGAATGCAGACCTAGGACAAGTCTACCGGAATGCAGCCCTAGAACAAGTGAACTGAAATGCAGCGCTAGGACAAGTGAACTGGAATGCAGCCCTAGGACAAGTGTACTGGAATGCAGCCCTATGACAACGGTACTGGAATGCAGCCCTAGGACAAGTGTAATGGAATGCAGCCCTAGGACAAGCGTACTGGAATGCAGCGCTAGGACAAGCGTACTGGAATGCAGCCCTAGGACAAGCAAACTGGAATGCAGCCCTAGGACAAGTGAACTGGAATGCAGCCCTAGGACAAGTGTACTGGAATGCAGCCCTAGGACAAGTGACCTGGAATGCAGCCCTAGGACAAGTGTACTGGAATGTAGCCCTAGGACAAGTGACCTGGAATGCAGCCCTAGGACAAGTCTACTGGAATGCAGCTCTAGGACAAGTGACCTGGAATGCAGCCCTAGGACAAGTCTACTGGAATGCAGCCCTATAACAAGTGAACTGGAATGATGCCCTAGGACAAGTGTCTGGAATGCAGTCCTAGGACAAATGAGTTGAATGCAGTCCTAGGACAAGTGAGTTGAATGCAGCCCTAGGACAAGCAAACTGGAATGCAGACCTAGGACAAGTCTACTGGAATGCAGCCCTAGAACAAGTGAACTGGAATGCAGCCCAAGAACAAGTGAACTGGAATGCAGCCCTAGGACAAGTGAGTTGAATGCAGCCCTATGGACAAGGGAACTGGAATGCAGCCCTAGGACAAGTGAACTGGAATGCAGCCCTAGGACAAGTGTACTGGAATGCAGCCCTAGGACAAGTGACCTGGAATGCAGCCCTAGGACAAGTGTACTGGAATGTAGCCCTAGGACAACGGTACTGGAATGCAGCCCTAGGACAAGTGACCTGGAATGCAGCCCTAGGACAAGTCTACTGGAATGCAGCCCTAGGACAAGTGACCTGGAATGCAGCCCTAGGACAAGTCTACTGGAATGCAGCCCTAGAACAAGTGAACTGGAATGCAGCCCTAGGACAAGTGTCTGGAATGCAGTCTTAGGACAAATGAGTTGAATGCAGTCCTAGGACAAGTAGGTTGAATGCAGTCCTAGGACAAGTGAGTTGAATGCAGTCCTAGGACAAGTGAGTTGAATGCAGCCCTAGGACAAGCGAACTGGAATGCAGACCTAGGACAAGTCTACTGGAATGCAGCCCTAGAACAAGTGAGTTGAATGCAGCCCTAGGACAAGTGAGTTGAATGCAGTCCTAGGACAAGTGAGTTGAATGCAGTCCTAGGACAAGCGTACTGGAATGCAGACCTAGGACAAGTCTACCGGAATGCAGCCCTAGAACAAGTGAACTGGAATGCGGCGCTAGGACAAGTGAACTGGAATGCAGCCCTAAGACAAGTGCACTGGAATGCAGCCCTAGGACAACGGTACTGGAATGCAGCCCTAGGACAAGTGTAATGGAATGCAGCCCTAGGACAAGCGTACTGGAATGCAGCCCTAGGACAAGCGTACTGGAATGCAGCCCTAGGACAAGTGAACTGGAATGCAGCCCTAGGACAAGTGTACTGGAATGCAGCCCTAGGACAAGTGTACTGGAATGCAGCCCTAGGACAAGTGACCTGGAATGCAGCCCTAGGACAAGTGTACTGGAATGTAGCCCTAGGACAAGTGACCTGGAATGCAGCCCTAGGACAAGTGACCTGGAATGCAGCCCTAGGACAAGTGACCTGGAATGCAGCCCTAGGACAAGTCTACTGGAATGCAGCCCTAGAACAAGTGAACTGGAATGCAGCCCTAGGACAAGCGAACTGGAACAAAGTCTTGTTGTTGTCTGGTAAATATTGTCTATCTAATAAGCTGAAAGAAATATCATATCATACAAACTCATTCATAGAATCTACCCTGTAAAGACCTTTATTATACACAGATTTAAAATAGCTATTGATAACAAATGTGTATTTTGTGATTGTGACCCAGAGACTCTTGACCATTTTTTGGGGGACGGCTCTCATGTCAGAAGATTTTATTTTAAAATAAGCAACTATTTATGCTAATCTGATATTATGTTTTATTTTGATCCAAATGATATGGACCCTGATTTAACTTTAATTGTTCCTTTATCTTTCATGGAAGATTCTTTGTCCATAAAATGAAGTGGACAATCAATCCCCTCTTCACATTATTTAAGATAGAATATAAATATTATTTTGAAGTGATCAGTAAATGTAAAAACAAAAAAGCAATACGGACCATAAAAGTATTTAACAAATTGAAAATTAATCTTGATATGTAATACCCCTGTTTTTTAGGTTTATGTACTCTTGTTTGTATATTTCTGTTTTTATTTTATTTGTTGTGTTCATAATAAGAACTAAGTTACTAAGTCTTGAACCACACTGTATTGTTACACTAGTGAGTAAAAAATCAAGCTTCCTACACTAACTTTTTGTCTGAAAATAAAATCTATATTTTCCTCAACTGCTCCAGTCAGCAGATGGACGAGATGGGGTTTAGGCCGCCCGTTGTGACTCTGTCAATAATTCAGCAGAGCAAGTTTGTATGAAGGTCTGGTTATTAAATGGGTACATAGTTCAATAGTAATATCCCCTAAAACAGTCTGGTGATGAACTTTGCTGCCCTGTTTCCAGTTGTCCACATTTCAGGGAGAACCTATTCAAGTAAGTAAATAGATTTTGAAAATGTAAAAAAAAACGATTATATTATTAGCTAACTAGCTACAGTGCAGGTTAACTCAAATGAGCTATCTAGACAACTTCAAATACTGTATAGATAGCTAGCTAAGTGAATTAAATATCACTAGCTAACTAACTTCATATTATCTAGCTATCTTGATGTATTTATCACTGTAAAAAAACAAACTCCAAATGCATTTGTAGGTAGCTAGCTAACAGCCATGGAGGAGGGTGAAAGGATAGCAGCCCCAACTGACAGTGAGAGCGGAGGCTATTCTGGAAAGGGCATGTACTTTTGTGTAGTTCCTGGCCCAAGAATTGAGGACGGAGATAATAGTAACATAATATTCAGTGTGGTGTAATTTGACTATAATGAAGTCTGTTTCTTATGAGGTTTTCCGTCCTCAGATAAAGAGCACCATGAAAGCCTGTCTACATATGAAGAGGTCCCAATGAAGATCAGTGGTTCTCAGTCCTTGGGACTCAGAGGCACATTGTTGTTTTTGTCTTAGCACTGCACAGTTGATTCAAATGATCAACTCATCATCAAGCTTCAAGTGGTATTTATGTATTCATTGTGATGCCATCCTTGATATGATCCTGTTATTGTCACATGCTACACATGTACATATGTGTGTCCATGCATCTATCAATCCAATGTTATCATGATTTGTTATCAGGGATATTATACTTTAGTAATCCACAATGACCTGGTGATGTAACAGTCTAATAATTACATTGTCTTCCATATTCCTACAGATACCTTGTAACTGGAGATTCCTTCAAAACTATTGCCTACAGTTACCGTGTAGGGCACTGCAAGGTTGGGTGACCATGGTCATCTGGGACTGCCTCCTGGAGGAATTCAGGTGTGTGAAGGCTACCGTGAAGAATAGTAAGACACTTCATTAGTTCTATAACTACGCTAAATTGTTTGTCCTTGTGGGTCCGTTCATGTTTTTTAGGCATAAAGTACTCTGCAGCCACTTAGTGTGGTGTGGACACCAGGTGAGGCCACACAGATTCCTGTTGAACACTGTCGCTTTAACTACCTTATTATCTCAATAACAGTCTCTCCTTCACTTCATCCTTCTCTCCCCTTCTCCCTAAATCCTCTAGGTTATATCAGCTGTGTCGGTGAACCCCTCCTGCATCTGAACTGGCTACACAGTGGGCACAGCATGATCTGAGGTGAGAGATCACTTGGTCAGGTCAACAGGAAGTATTATTAAAGAGATGCTTTACATTGAAATACAGATAGAGATGCAGTTGTCCCAGAGTTAATGATCCCAGGTCAGTTTATATTATTCAGGATGTATTATTAAAAGAGATGCTTTACATTGAAATACAGATTGTAACGATCTGAGTGTAGTGGGTGAGGAGTCAGGCGCAGGAAGCAGAGTTCAGGTGAGTGCTATTTTAATGCACAGACAAACGGCGAACATAAGCCAACCCTCACGAACACACAGGGCGTAATGAACAAACAAATGCCCCGAACAGGGGGACTTACACTGTCCATGGAAAATCCACAAAATGGGAAACCACAAAAACCCATAGACGTGCACACAAGTACATTAAACAGACGGTCACAATAATTAATCCCGCACAAGGAACCCTGCGAGCCGGCTGACTAATAAAGCCTTACTATCTAACTCAAAACAGGTGCACTCAATCAACACATAAGGAGGGGGAGGAAATAATCAGTAGCAGCTAGTAGGCCGGCGACGACGACCGCCGAGCGCCACCCGAACGGGAAGGGGAGTGTCCTTCGGTCGGAGTCGTGACACAGATAGAGATGCAGTAGTCCCAGAGTTAGTTATCCCAGGTCAGTTTATATTATACAGGAAGTATTATTAAAGAGATGCTTTACATTGAAATACAGATAGAGATGCAGTAGTCCCAGAGTTAATGATCCAAGGTCAGTTTTACATTTCACCTCCTGATTGATGACTAACACTGTCAGAATAAAAAAAAAAAAAACAAGGGTTAAATATGCTCTCTCTCTCGTTTGCAGATATGTTTTGATGTGAGAGGATGCCAACCCCCAGTCCCATCAGCCACCTCACCTGCTTTTAAGATAAAGGTTATGTAATTGTGATGAACTGAGAGAATATTTAGGTAGCACTGAGAGACACATTAATCATGTGCTGCCTTCCCTGCTCCTATGTGTTTACCTCTTTCCCTTTCTGTCTTTTACACCTCTCTCTCCACCTCTTTCTTCCTCTGTTTTCCTCTGTTTTTATAATTCACAACAGATGTGCATTGAAGTACATATTGAACTTGTATTTATAACACTTGTATAAAGAGCTTTTCAATAAAGCGTTTCACATTCTCAACTTCTTTTGAAGTTTATACAACTGGCTATGATAGCTGATGTTCATAGCTAGGTTCTGAACTAATATGTATATCAAACGTTTGGGTCCATACACAGATCGGCTAGATATCTAGCTACACATCCATGGGCATACAGGTATTTGATCATCCACTGCACAATAAGCAAGACCATAGCTAGCTAAGTTATTTAATCTATCTGCATGGCAAATATCCGCAAGGAAAGCTTGCAAAATTGTACATTCAATTTGCAGAAAGTTCTTCAGCTAGCTAGATTCTATACTTCCAACTGTTTCACAAAATGACAGCCTGGTTTGCTGGTTATTTCAGGAGACCCTAATACAACCAGAATTAGACAGTAGATCTAGCCTGTCTGTCAAAATATAAAACGTACAGTAGATCTATCTGGTCTGGCATAATATAAAACGTACAGTAGAGCTAGCTGGTCTGTCATATTAAATAAAAAAGAGAGAAGATCTGGCTGGTCTGCCATAAAATAACAGTGACCGTTAATCTAGCTGGTCTGTCGTAATATAATAAAGACAGTCGATGTAGCTGGGCTGTCATAATATAAAACGTACATTATATCTAGCTGGTCCGGCATAATATAGTAGAGACAGTAGATAAAGATGGTATGTCAAAGGGTAATAGAGACAGTTGATCGATCTGGTCTATCATATTACAGTAGAGTCAGTAGATCTAGTTTGTCTGTCATAATATAATAGAGACAGTAGATCTATCGGGTCTGTCATAATATAAAACGTACAGTAGAGCTAGCTGGTCTGTCATATTAAATAAAAAAGAGAGAAGATCTGGCTGGTCTGCCATAAAATAACAGTGACCGTTAATCTAGCTGGTCTGTTGTAATATAATAAAAAGACAGTAGATGTCGCTGGTCTGTGATAATATAAAAGAGATAATAGATCTAGCTTGTCTGTCATAATATAGTAGAGACAGTAGATCTCTAGCTGCTCTGTCATAACATAATAGAGACAGTAGGTCAAGCTGGTCTGTCATAATGTAATAGAAACAGTAGATCGAGTTGGTCTGTCATAATATAATAGAAACACTAGATCTAGCTGGTATGTCATAATATTGTAGAGACAGTAGATGTAGCTGGTCTGTCATAATATAATAGAGATAATAGATCTAGCTTGTCTGTCATAATATAGTAGAGTCAGTAGATCCAGCTTGACTGTTATAATATAGTTAAGACGGTAGATCTCGCAGGTCTGTCATAATATATTAGAGACTGTTAATCTAGCTTGTATGTCATACTATAATAGATACAGTATATCTAGCTGGTCTGTCATAATGTAAATGAGACATTAGATCTACTTGGTCGTTCATAATATAAAAAAGGCAGTAGATCTTGCTGGTCTGTCATAAAACAGTAGAGACAGTAGTTCTAGATGGTCTGTCATAATATAATAGAGACAGTAGATCCAGCTTGTCTGTTATAATATAATTAAGACTGTAGATCTAGCTGGTCTGTCAAAATATATTAGAGACTTTAGATCTAGCTGGTCTGTCATAATACAAAAGAGACAGTAGATCTAACTGGTCTTTCATGATATAAATGAGACAGTAGATTTAGCTGGTCTGTCATAATATAATAGAGACTGTAGATAAACCTTTTCTGTCATAATATAATAGAGACAATAGATCTAGCTGGTCTGTCATAATTTAATAGAGACAGTAATTTCTAGCTGGTCTGTTGTAATATAATAAAAACAGTAGATGGAGCTGGTCTGTCATAATATAACAGAGATAAATATCTAGCTGGTCTGTCATAATATAATAGAGACAGTAGATCTAGCTGGTCTGTCATAATATAATAGAGACACTAGTCTAGCTGGAATGTCATAATATAATAGAGACAGTAGATCTAGCTGGTCTGTCATAATATAATTGAGACAGTAGATCAGTGGTCTGTCATAATATAATAGAGACACCAGATCTAGCTGGTCTCCCATAATATAATGAGAGAAGCCTGTAATTTTCATCAGTAGGTACTTCATAATATAACAGAGAAAGTAGATCTAAAAAATCTGTCATAAAATAATAGAGACAGTAGATCTATTGGTCTGTCAAATTATAATGGAAAATAGTATTTGGTCTGTCATAATATAATAGAGATCAGTAGATCTACTGGTCTGTCATAATATAATAGAATGACAGAGATCAAACGTTTTCTGTAAGTTTATAATAGAGACTTCATATTTCAGAGACACTGTTGCTGATATTTTGAGACAGTAGATTAGCTGGTCTGTCATATATAATAGAGACAGTAGATTTAGGCTGTTGTCATAATATAATAGAGACAGTAGACTCCTCCAAAGTTTTCTGTCATAATATAATAGAGACAGTAGATCTAGCTGGTCTGTCATAATATAATAGAGACAGTAGATCTAGCTGGTTTGTCATAATATAATAGAGACAGTTTCTATCTGGTCTGTCATTGCTGATGGAAGGATGTTTTCACTCAAAATCTCACAATACATGGCCCCATTCATTCTAGCCTCTTCCACAAATCAGTCGTACTGAGTCCAGTTTGCAGAAAAACTGTCTGTCCATAATATAATGAGAGACAGTAGATCTATGTTTGTCATAGGTATAATAGAGACAGTAGATCTAGCTGGTCTGTCATAATATAATAGAGACAGTAGATCTAGCTGGTCTGTCATAATATAAAGATTAGTGGAATCTGTGTGGGTTGCTGGACAGGTAGGATATAATAGAGACAGTAGATCTAGGTGGTCTGTCATGATATAGAGAGACAGTAGATCTAGAGGCTGGTCTGTCATAATATAATAGAGACAGTAGATCTAGCTGGTCTGTCATAATATAATAGAGACAGTAGATCTAGCTGGTCTGTCATAATATAATAGAGACAGTAGATCTAGCTGGTCTGTCATAATATAATAGAGACAGTAGATCTAGCTGGTCTGTCATAATATAATAGAGACAGTAGATCTAGCTGGTCTGTCATAATATAATAGAGACAGTAGATCTAGCTGGTCTGTCATAATATAATAGAGACAGTAGATCTAGCTGGTCTGTCATAATATAATAGAGACAGTAGATCTAGCTGGTCTGTCATAATATAATAGAGACAGTAGATCTACCTGGTCTGTCATAGAGAGACAGTAGATCTAGCTGGTCTGTCATAATATAATAGAGACAGTAGATCTAGCTGGTCTGTCATAATATAATAGAGACAGTAGATCTAGCTGGCTACTGGTCTGTCATAATATAATAGAGACAGTAGATCTAGCTGGTCTGTCATAATATAATAGAGACAGTAGATCTAGCTGGTCTGTCATAATATAATAGAGACAGTAGATCTACCTGGTCTGTCATAATATAATAGAGACAGTAGATCTAGCTGGTCTGTCATAATATAATAGAGACAGTAGATCTAGCTGGTCTGTCATAATATAATAGAGACAGTAGATCAACTGGTCTGTCATAATATAATAGAGACAGTAGATCTAGCTGGTCTGTCATAATATAATAGAGACAGTAGATCTAGCTGGTCTGTCATAATATAATAGAGACAGTAGATCTAGCTGGTCTGTCATAATATAATAGAGACAGTAGATCTAGCTGGTCTGTCTGTCATATATACAGAGACAGTAGATCTAGCTGGTCTGTCATAATATAATAGAGACAGTAGATCTACCTGGTCTGTCAAAATATAATAGAGACAGTAGATCTAGTCGGTCTGTCATAATATAATAGACAGACCAGGTAGATCTACTGTCTCTATTATATTATGACAGACCAGCTAGATCTACTGTCTCTATTATATTTTGACAGACCAGGTAGATCTACTGTCTCTATTATATTATGACAGACCAGCTAGATCTACTGTCTCTATTATATTATGACAGACCAGCTAGATCTACTGTCTCTATTATATTATGACAGACCAGGTAGATCTACTGTCTCTATTATATTATGACAGACCAGCTAGATCTACTGTCTCTATTATATTATGACAGACCAGCTAGATCTACTGTCTCTATTATATTATGACAGACCAGCTAGATCTACTGTCTCTATTGGGTAGATCTACTGTCTCTATTATATTATGACAGACCAGCTAGATCTACTGTCTCTATTATATATATGACAGACCAGCTAGATCTACTGTCTCTATTATATTATGACAGACCAGCTAGATCTACTGTCTCTATTATATTATGACAGACCAGCTAGATCTACTGTCTCTATTATATTATGACAGACCAGCTAGATCTACTGTCTCTATTATATTATGACAGACCAGCTAGATCTACTGTCTCTATTATATTATTTGACAGACCAGCTAGATCTACTGTCTCTATTATATTATGACAGACCAGCTAGATCTACTGTCTCTATTATATTATGACAGACCAGCTAGATCTACTGTCTCTATTATATTATGACAGACCAGCTAGATCTACTGTCTCTATTATATTATGACAGACCAGCTAGATCTACTGTCTCTATTATATTATGACAGACCAGCTAGATCTACTGTCTCTATTATATTATGACAGACCAGCTAGATCTACTGACAGACCAGCTCTACTTATATTATATGACAGACCAGCTAGATCTACTGTCTCTATTATATTTTGACAGACCAGGTAGATCTACTGTCTCTATTATATTATGACAGACCAGCTAGATCTACTGTCTCTATTATATTATGACAGGCCAGCTAGATCTACTGTCTCTATGTCTATTATATTATGACAGACCAGCTAGATCTACTGTCTCTATTATATTATGACAGACCAGCTAGATCTACTGTCTCTATTATATTATGATCTAGACCAGACCAGCTAGATCTACTGTCTCTATTATATTATGACAGACCAGCTAGATCTACTGTCTCTATTATATTATGACAGACCAGCTAGATCTACTGTCTCTATTATATTATGACAGACCAGCTAGATCTACTGTCTCTATTATATTATGACAGACCAGCTAGATCTACTGTCTCTATTATATTATGACAGACCAGCTAGATCTACTGTCTCTATTATATTATGACAGACCAGCTAGATCTACTGTCTCTATTATATTATGACAGACCAGCTAGATCTACTGTCTCTATTATATTATGACAGACCAGCTAGATCTACTGTCTCTATTATATTATGACAGACCAGCTAGATCTACTGTCTCTATTATATTATGACAGACCAGCTAGATCTACTGTCTCTATTATATTATGACAGACCAGCTAGATCTACTGTCTCTATTATATTATGACAGACCAGCTAGATCTACTGTCTCTATTATATTATGACAGACCAGCTAGATCTACTGTCTCTATTATATTATGACAGACCAGCTAGATCTACTGTCTCTATTATATTATGATAGACCAGCTAGATCTACTGTCTCTATTATAATGTAACAGACCAGCTAGATCTACTGTCTCAGTTATATTATACAGACCAGCTAGATCTACTGTCTCTATTATATTATGACAGACCAGCTAGATCTACTGTCTCTATTATATTATGACAGACCAGGTAGATCTACTGTCTCTATTATATTATGACAGACCAGCTAGATCTACTGTCTCTATTATATTATGACAGACCAGCTAGATCTACTGTCTCTATTATATTATGACAGACCAGCTAGATCTACTGTCTCTATTATATTATGACAGACCAGCTAGATCTACTGTCTCTATTATATTATGACAGACCAGCTAGATCTACTGTCTCTATTATATTATGACAGACCAGCTAGATCTACTGTCTCTATTATATTATGACAGACCAGCTAGATCTACTGTCTCTATTATATTATGACAGACCAGCTAGATCTACTGTCTCTATTATATTATGACAGACCAGCTAGATCTACTGTCTCTATTATATTATGACAGACCAGCTAGATCTACTGTCTCTATTATATTATGACAGACCAGCTAGATCTACTGTCTCTATTATATTATGACAGACCAGCTAGATCTACTGTCTCTATTATATTATGACAGACCAGCCAGCTAGATCTACTGTCTCTATTATATTATGACAGACCAGCTAGATCTACTGTCTCTAGATTATATTATGACAGACCAGCTAGATCTACTGTCTCTATTATATTATGACAGACCAGCTAGATCTACTGTCTCTATTATATTATGACAGACCAGCTAGATCTACTGTCTCTATTATATTATGACAGACCAGCTAGATCTACTGTCTCTATTATATTATGACAGACCAGCTAGATCTACTGTCTCTATTATATTATGACAGACCAGCTAGATCTACTGTCTCTATTATATTATGACAGACCAGCTAGATCTACTGTCTCTATTATATTATGACAGACCAGCTAGATCTACTGTCTCTATTATATTATGACAGACCAGCTAGATCTACTGTCTCTATTATATTATGACAGACCAGCTAGATCTACTGTCTCTATTATATTATGACAGACCAGCTAGATCTACTGTCTCTATTATATTATGACAGACCAGCTAGATCTACTGTCTCTATTATATTATGACAGACCAGCTAGATCTACTGTCTCTATTATATTATGACAGACCAGCTAGATCTACTGTCTCTATTATATTATGACAGACCAGCTACTGTCTCTATTATCTATGACTATTAGATCTACTGTCTCTATTATATTATGACAGACCAGCTAGATCTACTGTCTCTATTATATTATGACAGACCAGCTAGATCTACTGTAGATCTATGTCTCTATATTATGACAGACCAGCTAGATCTACTGTCTCTATTATATTATGACAGACCAGCTAGATCTACTGTCTCTATTATATTATGACAGACCAGCTAGATCTACTGTCTCTATTATATTATGACAGACCAGCTAGATCTACTGTCTCTATTATATTATGACAGACCAGCTAGATCTACTGTCTCTATTATATTATGACAGACCAGCTAGATCTACTGTCTCTATTATATTATGACAGACCAGCTAGATCTACTGTCTCTATTATATTATGACAGACCAGCTAGATCTACTGTCTCTATTATATTATGACAGACCAGCTAGATCTACTGTCTCTATTATATTATGACAGACCAGCTAGATCTACTGTCTCTATTATATTATGACAGACCAGGTAGATCTACTGTCTTTATTATATTATGACAGACCAGCCAGATCTACTGTCTCTATTATATTATGACAGACCAGCTAGATCTACTGTCTGTCTCTATTATATTACTGACAGACCAGACCAGCTAGATCTACTGTCTCTATTATATTATGACAGACCAGCTAGATCTACTGTCTCTATTATATTATGACAGACCAGCTAGATCTACTGTCTCTATTATATTATGACAGACCAGCTAGATCTACTGTCTCTATTATATTATGACAGACCAGCTAGATCTACTGTCTCTATTATATTATGACAGACCAGCTAGATCTACTGTCTCTATTATATTATGACAGACCAGCTAGATAGATATTATGACAGACCAGCTGATCTCTGTCTCTATTATATTATGACAGACCAGCTAGATCTACTGTCTCTATTATATTATGACAGACCAGCTAGATCTACTGTCTCTATTATATTATGACAGACCAGGTAGATCTACTGTCTCTATTATATTATGACAGACCAGCTAGATCTACTGTCTCTATTATATTATGACAGACCAGCTAGATCTACTGTCTCTATTATATTATGACAGACCAGCTAGATCTACTGTCTCTATTATATTATGACAGACCAGCTAGATCTACTGTCTCTATTATATTATGACAGACCAGCTAGATCTACTGTCTCTATTATATTATGACAGACCAGCTAGATCTACTGTCTCTATTATATTATGACAGACCAGCTAGATCTACTGTCTCTATTATATTATGACAGACCAGCTAGATAGATCTACTGTCTCTATTATATTATGACAGACCAGCTAGATCTACTGTCTCTATTATATTATGACAGACCAGCTAGATCTACTGTCTCTATTATATTATGACAGACCAGCTAGATCTACTGTCTCTATTATATTATGACAGACCAGCTAGATCTACTGTCTCTATTATATTATAGATCTACTGTCTCTATTATATTATGACAGACCAGCTAGATCTACTGTCTCTATTATATTATGACAGACCAGCTAGATCTACTGTCTCTATTATATTATGACAGACCAGCTAGATATACTGTCTCTATTATATTATGACAGACCAGACAGATCTACTGTCTACTATTTATATTATGACAGACCAGCTAGATCTACTGTCTCTATTATATTATGACAGACCAGCTAGATCTACTGTCTCTATTATATTATGACAGACCAGCTAGATCTACTGTCTCTATTATATTATGACAGACCAGCTAGATCTACTGTCTCTATTATATTATGACAGACCAGCTAGATCTACTGTCTCTATTATATTATGACAGACCAGCTAGATCTACTGTCTCTATTATATTATGACAGACCAGCTAGATCTACTGTCTCTATTATATTATGACAGACCAGCTAGATCTACTGTCTCTATTATATTATGACAGACCAGCTAGATCTACTGTCTCTATTATATTATGACAGACCAGCTAGATCTACTGTCTCTATTATATATTATGACAGACCAGCTAGATCTACTGTCTCTATTATATTATGACAGACCAGGTAGATCTACTGTCTCTATTATATTATGACAGACCAGCTAGATCTACTGTCTCTATTATATTATGACAGACCAGGACCAGATCTACTGTCTCTATTATATTATGACAGACCAGCTAGATCTACTGTCTCTATTATATTATGACAGACCAGCTAGATCTACTGTCTCTATTATATTATGACAGACCAGCTAGATCTACTGTCTCTATTATATTATGACAGACCAGCTAGATCTACTGTCTCTATTATATTATGACAGACCAGCTAGATCTACTGTCTCTATTATATTATGACAGACCAGCTAGATCTACTGTCTCTATTATATTATGACAGACCAGCTAGATCTACTGTCTCTATTATATTATGACAGACCAGCTAGATCTACTGTCTCTATTATATTATGACAGACCAGCTAGATCTACTGTCTCTATTATATTATGACAGACCAGCTAGATCTACTGTCTCTATTATATTATGACAGACCAGCTAGATCTACTGTCTCTATTATATTATGACAGACCAGCTAGATCTACTGTCTCTATTATATTATGACAGACCAGCTAGATCTACTGTCTCTATTATATTATGACAGACCAGCTAGATCTACTGTCTCTATTATATTTTGACAGACCAGCTAGATCTACTGTCTCTATTATATTATGACAGACCAGCTAGATCTACTGTCTCTATTATATTATGACAGACCAGCTAGATCTACTGTCTCTATTATATTATGACAGACCAGCTAGATCTACTGTCTCTATTATATTATGACAGACCAGCTAGATCTACTGTCTCTATTATATTATGACAGACCAGCTAGATCTACTGTCTCTATTATATTTATGACAGACCAGCTAGATCTACTGTCTCTATTATATTATGACAGACCAGCTAGATCTACTGTCTCTATTATATTATTAGATCTACTGTCTCTATTATATTATGACAGACCAGCTAGATCTACTGTCTCTATTATATTATGACAGACCAGCTAGATCTACTGTCTCTATTATATTATGACAGACCAGCTAGATCTACTGTCTCTATTATATTATGACAGACCAGCTAGATCTACTATGTCTCTATTATATTATATTATTGACAGACCAGCTAGATCTACTGTCTCTATTATATTATGACAGACCAGCTAGATCTACTGTCTCTATTATATTACAGACAGACCAGTCTCTATTATATTATGACAGACTAGATCTACTGTCTCTATTATATTATGACAGACCAGCTAGATCTACTGTCTCTATTATATTATGACAGACCAGCTAGATCTACTGTCTCTATTATATTATGACAGACCAGCTAGATCTACTGTCTCTATTATATTATGACAGACCAGCTAGATCTACTGTCTCTATTATATTATGACAGACCAGCTAGATCTACAGACCAGCTAGATCTACTGTCTCTATTATATATGACAGACCAGCTAGATCTACTGTCTCTATTATATTATGACAGACCAGCTAGATCTACTGTCTCTATTGTATGACAGACCAGCTAGATCTACTGTCTCTATTATATTATGACAGACCAGCTAGATCTACTGTCTCTATTATATTATGACAGACCAGCTAGATCTACTGTCTCTATTATATTATGACAGACCAGCTAGATCTACTGTCTCTATTATATTATGACAGACCAGCTAGATCTACTGTCTCTATTATATTATGACAGACCAGCTAGATCTACTGTCTCTATTATATTATGACAGACCAGCTAGATCTACTGTCTCTATTATATTATGACAGACCAGCTAGATCTACTGTCTCTATTATATTATGACAGACCAGCTAGATCTACTGTCTCTATTATATTATGACAGACCAGCTAGATCTACTGTCTCTATTATATTATGACAGACCAGCTAGATCTACTGTCTCTATTATATTATGACAGACCAGCTAGATCTACTCTCTTATATTATGACAGACCAGCTAGATCTACTGTCTCTATTATATTATGACAGACCAGCTAGATCTATTATATTATGTCTACTATTATATTATGACAGACCAGCTAGATCTACTGTCTCTATTATATTATGACAGACCAGCTAGATCTACTGTCTCTATTATATTATGACAGACCAGCTAGATCTACTGTCTCTATATTATGACAGACCAGACCAGATCTACTGTCTCTATTATATTATGACAGACCAGCTAGATCTACTGTCTCTATTATATTATGACAGACCAGGTAGATCTACTGTCTCTATTATATTATGACAGACCAGATCTAGATCTATATTATGACAGACCAGTAGATCTACTGTCTCTATTATATTATGACAGACCAGCTAGATCTACTGTCTCTATTATATTATGACAGACCAGCTAGATCTACTGTCTCTATTATATTATGACAGACCAGCTAGATCTACTGTCTCTATTATATTATGACAGACCAGCTAGATCTACTGTCTCTATTATATTATGACAGACCAGCTAGATCTACTGTCTCTATTATATTATGACAGACCAGCTAGATCTACTGTCTCTATTATATTATGACAGACCAGCTAGATCTACTGTCTCTATTATATTATGACAGACCAGCTAGATCTACTGTCTCTATTATATTATGACAGACCAGCTAGATCTACTGTCTCTATTATATTATGACAGACCAGCTAGATCTACTGTCTCTATTATATTATGACAGACCAGCTAGATCTACTGTCTCTATTATATTATGACAGACCAGCTAGATCTACTGTCTCTATTATATTATGACAGACCAGGTAGATCTACTGTCTCTATTATATTATTATGACAGACCAGCTAGATCTACTGTCTCTATTATATATTATGACAGACCAGCTAGATCTACTGTCTCTATTATATTATGACAGACCAGCTAGATCTACTGTCTCTATTATATTATGACAGACCAGCTAGATCTACTGTCTCTATTATATTATGACAGACCAGCTAGATCTACTGTCTCTATTATATTATGATCTAGACAGACAGCTAGATCTACTGTCTCTATTATATTATGACAGACCAGCTAGATCTACTGTCTCTATTATATTATGACAGACCAGCTAGATCTACTGTCTCTATTATATTATGACAGACCAGCTAGATCTACTGTCTCTATTATATTATGACAGACCAGCTAGATCTACTGTCTCTATTATATTATGACCAGACCAGCTAGATCTACTGTCTCTATTATATTATGACAGACCAGAGATCTACTGTCTCTAGACCAGCTAGATCTACTGTCTCTATTATATTATGACAGACCAGCTAGATCTACTGTCTCTATTATATTATGACACAGACCACCAGGTAGATCTACTGTCTCTATTATATTATGACAGACCAGCTAGATCTACTGTCTCTATTATATTATGACAGACCAGCTAGATCTACTGTCTCTATTATTATGACAGACCAGCTAGATCTACTGTCTCTATTATATTATGACAGACCAGCTAGATCTATTATATTATGACAGACCAGCTATTATTATATTATGACAGACCAGCTAGATCTACTGTCTCTATTATATTATGACAGACCAGCTAGATCTACTGTCTCTATTATATTATGACAGACCAGCTAGATCTACTGTCTCTATTATATTATGACAGACCAGCTAGATCTACTGTCTCTATTATATTATGACAGACCAGCTAGATCTACTGTCTCTATTATATTATGACAGACCAGCTAGATCTACTGTCTCTATTATATTATGACAGACCAGCTAGATCTACTGTCTCTATTATATTATGACAGACCAGCTAGATCTACTGTCTCTATTATATTATGACAGACCAGCTAGATCTACTGTCTCTATTATATTATGACAGACCAGCTAGATCTACTGTCTCTATTATATTATGACAGACCAGGTAGATCTACGTCTCTATTATATTATGACAGACCAGCTAGATCTACTGTCTCTATTATATTATGACAGACCAGCTAGATCTACTGTCTCTATTATATTATGACAGACCAGCTAGATCTACTGTCTCTATTATATTATGACAGACCAGCTAGATCTACTGTCTCTATTATATTATGACAGACCAGCTAGATCTACTGTCTCTATTATATTATGACAGACCAGCTAGATCTACTGTCTCTATTATATTATGACAGACCAGTCTCTATTATATTATGACATACCAGCTAGATCTACTGCCTCTATTATATTATGACAGACAAGCTAGACCTACTGTCTCTATTATATTATGACAGACCAGCTAGATCTAATGTCTCTATTATATTATGACAGACCAGCTAGATCTACTGTCTCTATTATATTATGACAGACCAGCAGATCTACTGTCTCTATTATATTATGACAGACCAGCTAGATCTACTGTCTCTATTATATTATGACAGACCAGCTAGATCTACTGTCTCTATTATATTATGACAGACCAGCTAGATCTACTGTCTCTATTATATTATGACAGACCAGGTAGATCTACTGTCTCTATTATATTATGACAGACCAGCTAGATCTACTGTCTCTATTATATTATGACAGACCAGCTAGATCTATATTATCTCCAGCTATTATACTGTGACAGACCAGCTAGATCTACTGTCTCTATTATATTATGACAGACCAGCTAGATCTACTGTCTCTATTATATTATGACAGACCAGCTAGATCTACTGTCTCTATTATATTATGACAGACCAGCTAGATCTACTGTCTCTATTATATTATGACAGACCAGCTAGATCTACTGTCTCTATTATATTATGACAGACCAGCTAGATCTACTGTCTCTATTATATTATGACAGACCAGCTAGATCTACTGTCTCTATTATATTATGACAGACCAGCTAGATCTACTGTCTCTATTATTATATTATGACAGACCAGCTAGATCTACTGTCTCTATTATATTATGACAGACCAGCTAGATCTACTGTCTCTATTATATTATGACAGACCAGCTAGATCTACTGTCTCTATTATATTATGACAGACCAGCTAGATCTACTGTCTCTATTATATTATGACAGACCAGCTAGATCTACTGTCTCTATTATATTATGACAGACCAGCTAGATCTACTGTCTCTATTATATTATGACAGACCAGCTAGATCTACTGTCTCTATTATATTATGACAGACCAGCTAGATCTACTGTCTCTATTATATTATGACAGACCAGCTAGATCTACTGTCTCTATTATATTATGACAGACCAGCTAGATCTACTGTCTCTATTATATTATGACAGACCAGCTAGATCTACTGTCTCTATTATATTATGACAGACCAGCTAGATCTACTGTCTCTATTATATTATGACAGACCAGCTAGATCTACTGTCTCTATTATATTATGACAGACCAGCTAGATCTACTGTCTCTATTATATTATGACAGACCAGCTAGATCTACTGTCTCTATTATATTATGACAGACCAGCTAGATCTACTGTCTCTATTATATTATGACAGACCAGCTAGATCTACTGTCTCTATTATATTATGACAGACCAGCTAGATAGATCTACTGTCTCTATTATATTATGACGGACCAGCTAGACCAGCTAGAGATCTACTGTCTCTATTATATTATGACAGACCAGCTAGATCTACTACTGTCTATTATATTATGACAGACCAGCTAGATCTACTGTCTCTATTATATTATGACAGACCAGAGATCTACTGTCTCTATTATATTAGACCAGCTAGATCTACTGTCTCTATTATATTATGACAGACCAGCTAGATCTACTGTCTCTATTATATTATGACAGACCAGCTAGATCTACTGTCTCTATTATATTATGACAGACCAGCTAGATCTACTGTCTCTATTATATTATGACAGACCAGCTAGATCTACTGTCTCTATTATATTATGACAGACCAGCTAGATCTACTGTCTCTATTATATTATGACAGACCAGCTAGATCTACTGTCTCTATTATATTATGACAGACCAGCTAGATCTACTGTCTCTATTATATTATGACAGACCAGCTAGATCTACTGTCTCTATTGTATTATGACAGACCAGCTAGATCTACTGTCTCTATTATATTATGACAGACCAGCTAGATCTACTTCTCTATTATATTATGACAGACCAGGTAGATCTACTGTCTCTATTATATTATGACAGACCAGCTAGATCTACTGTCTCTATTATATTATGACAGACCAGCTAGATCTACTGTCTCTATTATATTATGACAGACCAGCTAGATCTACTGTCTCTATTATATTATGACAGACCAGCTAGATCTACTGTCTCTATTATATTATGACAGACCAGCTAGATCTACTGTCTCTATTATATTATGACAGACCAGCTAGATCTACTGTCTCTATTATATTATGACAGACAGACCAGTCTAGATCTACTGTCTCTATTATATTATGA
This sequence comes from Oncorhynchus gorbuscha, assembly GCF_021184085.1. NCBI lineage: Eukaryota > Metazoa > Chordata > Actinopteri > Salmoniformes > Salmonidae > Oncorhynchus > Oncorhynchus gorbuscha. The sequence goes on along the minus strand of NW_025745940.1, from coordinate 49,473 downwards.
TTAGACCAGCTAGATCTACTGTCTCTATTATATTATGACAGACCAGCTAGATCTACTGTCTCTATTATATTATGACAGACCAGCTAGATCTACTGTCTCTATTATATTATGACAGACCAGCTAGATCTACTGTCTCTATTATATTATGACAGACCAGCTAGATCTACTGTCTCTATTATATTATGACAGACCAGCTAGATCTACTGTCTCTATTATATTATGACAGACCAGGTAGATCTACTGTCTCTATTATATTATGACAGACCAGCTAGATCTACTGTCTCTATTATATTATGACAGACCAGCTAGATCTACTGTCTCTATTATATTATGACAGACCAGCTAGATCTACTGTCTCTATTATATTATGACAGACCAGCTAGATCTACTGTCTCTATTATATTATGACAGACCAGCTAGATCTACTGTCTCTATTATATTATGACAGACCAGCTAGATCTACTGTCTCTATTATATTATGACAGACCAGCTAGATCTACTGTCTCTATTATATTATGACAGACCAGCTAGATCTACTGTCTCTATTATATTATGACAGACCAGCTAGATCTACTGTCTCTATTATATTATGACAGACCAGCTAGATCTACTGTCTCTATTATATTATGACAGACCAGCTAGATCTACTGTCTCTATTATATTATGACAGACCAGCTAGATCTACTGTCTCTATTATATTATGACAGACCAGCTAGATCTACTGTCTCTATTATATTATGACAGACCAGCTAGATCTACTGTCTATTATATTTATGACAGACCAGCTAGATCTACTGTCTCTATTATATTATGACAGACCAGCTAGATCTACTGTCTCTATAGATCTACTGTCTCTATTATATTATGACAGACCAGCTAGATCTACTGTCTCTATTATATTATGACAGACCAGCTATCTATTATATTATGACAGACCAGCTAGATCTACTGTCTCTATTATATTATGACAGACCAGCTAGATCTACTGTCTCTATTATATTATGACAGACCAGCTAGATCTACTGTCTCTATTATATTATGACAGACCAGCTAGATCTACTGTCTCTATTATATTATGACAGACCAGCTAGATCTACTGTCTCTATTATATTATGACAGACCAGCTAGATCTACTGTCTCTATTATATTATGACAGACCAGCTAGATCTACTGTCTCTATTATATTATGACAGACCAGCTAGATCTACTGTCTCTATTATATTATGACAGACCAGCTAGATCTACTGTCTCTATTATATTATGACAGACCAGCTAGATCTACTGTCTCTATTATATTATGACAGACCAGCTAGATCTACTGTCTCTATTATATTATGACAGACCAGCTAGATCTACTGTCTCTATTATATTATGACAGACCAGCTAGATCTACTGTCTCTATTATATTATGACAGACCAGCTAGATCTACTGTCTCTATTATATTATGACAGACCAGTCTCTATTATATTATGACAGACCAGCTAGATCTACTGTCTCTATTATATTATGACAGACCAGCTAGATCTACTGTCTCTATTATATTATGACAGACCAGCTAGATCTACTGTCTCTATTATATTATGACAGACCAGCTAGATTATATTATGACAGACCAGCTAGATCTACTGTCTATTATATTATGACAGACCAGCTAGATCTACTGTCTCTATTATATTATGACAGACCAGCTAGATCTACTGTCTCTATTATTATTAGATCTACTGACAGACCAGCTAGATCTACTGTCTCTATTATATTATGACAGACCAGCTAGATCTACTGTCTCTATTATATTATGACAGACCAGCTAGATCTACTGTCTCTATTATATTATGACAGACCAGCTAGATCTACTGTCTCTATTATATTATGACAGACCAGCTAGATCTACTGTCTCTATTATATTATGACAGACCAGCTAGATCTACTTCTCTATTATATTATGACAGACCAGCTAGATCTACTGTCTCTATTATATTATGACAGACCAGCTAGATCTACTGTCTCTATTATATTATGACAGACCAGCTAGATCTACTGTCTCTATTATATTATGACAGACCAGCTAGATCTACTGTCTGTCTATTATATTATGACAGACCAGCTAGATCTACTGTCTCTATTATATGACAGACCAGCTAGATCTACTGTCTCTATTATATTATGACAGACCAGCTAGATCTACTGTCTCTATTATATTATGACAGACCAGCTAGATCTACTGTCTCTATTATATTATGACAGACCAGCTAGATCTACTGTCTCTATTATATTATGACAGACCAGCTAGATCTACTGTCTCTATTATATTATGACAGACCAGCTAGATCTACTGTCTCTATTATATTATGACAGACCAGCTAGATCTACTGTCTCTATTATATTATGACAGACCAGGTAGATCTACTGTCTCTATTATATTATGACAGACCAGCTAGATCTACTGTCTCTATTATATTATGACAGACCAGGTAGATCTACTGTCTCTATTATATTATGACAGACCAGCTAGATCTACTGTCTCTATTATATTATGACAGACCAGCTAGATCTACTGTCTCTATTATATTATGACAGACCAGCTAGATCTACTGTCTCTATTATATTATGACAGACCAGCTAGATCTACTGTCTCTATTATATTATGACAGACCAGCTAGATCTACTGTCTCTATTATATTATGACAGACCAGCTAGATCTGTCTCTATTATATTATGACAGACCAGCTAGATCTACTGTCTCTATTATATTATGACAGACCAGCTAGATCTACTGTCTCTATTATATTATGACAGACCAGCTAGATCTACTGTCTCTATTATATTATGACAGACCAGCTAGATCTACTGTCTCTATTATATTATGACAGACCAGCTAGATCTACTGTCTCTATTATATTATGACAGACCAGCTAGATCTACTGTCTCTATTATATTATGACAGACCAGCTAGATCTACTGTCTCTATTATATTATGACAGACCAGCTAGATCTACTGTCTCTATTATATTATGACAGACCAGATATACTGTAGATATATTATGACAGACCAGCTAGATCTACTGTCTCTATTATATTATGACAGACCAGCTAGATCTACTGTCTCTATTATATTATGACAGACCAGCTAGATCTACTGTCTCTATTATATTATGACAGACCAGCTAGATAGATCTACTGTCTCTATTATATTATGACAGACCAGAGATCTACTGTCTCTATTATATTATGACAGACCAGCTAGATCTACTGTCTCTATTATATTATGACAGACCAGCTAGATCTACTGTCTCTATTATTATGACAGACCAGCTATTACTGTGACAGACCAGCTAGATCTACTGTCTCTATTATATTATGACAGACCAGCTAGATCTACTGTCTCTATTATATTATGACAGACCAGCTAGATCTACTGTCTCTATTAAATTATGACAGACCAGCTAGATCTACTGTCTCTATTACTGTCTCTATTATATTATTACTGTCTCTATTATATTATGACAGACCAGCTAGATCTACTGTCTCTATTATATTATGACAGACCAGGTAGATCTACTGTCTCTATTATATTATGACAGACCAGCTAGATCTACTGTCTCTATTATATTATGACAGACCAGCTAGATCTACTGTCTCTATTATATTATGACAGACCAGCTAGATCTACTGTCTCTATTATATTATGACAGACCAGCTAGATCTACTGTCTCTATTATATTATGACAGACCAGCTAGATCTACTGTCTCTATTATATTATGACAGACCAGCTAGATCTACTGTCTCTATTATATTATGACAGACCAGCTAGATCTACTGTCTCTATTATATTATGACAGACCAGCTAGATCTACTAGTCTCTATTATATTATGACAGACCAGAGATCTACAGTCTATTATATTATGACAGACCAGAGATCTACTGTCTCTATTATATTATGACAGACCAGCTAGATCTACTGTCTCTATTATATTATGACAGACCAGCTAGATCTACTGTCTCTATTATATTATGACAGACCAGCTAGATCTACTGTCTCTATTATATTATGACAGACCAGCTAGATCTACTGTCTCTATTATATTATGACAGACCAGCTAGATCTACTGTCTCTATTATATTATGACAGACCAGCTAGATCTACTGTCTCTATTATATTATGACAGACCAGCTAGATCTACTGTCTCTATTATATTATGACAGACCAGCTAGATCTACTGTCTCTATTATATTATGACAGACCAGGTAGATCTACTGTCTCTATTATATTATGACAGACCAGCTAGATCTACTCTCTCTATTATGACAGACCAGCTAGATCTACTGTCTCTATTATATTATGACAGACCAGCTAGATCTACTGTCTCTATTATATTATGACAGACCAGCTAGATCTACTGTCTCTATTATATTATGACAGACCAGCTAGATCTACTGTCTCTATTATATTATGACAGACCAGCTAGATCTACTGTCTCTATTATATTATGACAGACCAGACCAGATCTACTGTCTCTATTATATTATGACAGACCAGCTAGATCTACTGTCTCTATTATATTATGACAGACCAGCTAGATCTACTGTCTCTATTATATTATGACAGACCAGCTAGATCTACTGTCTCTATTATATTATGACAGACCAGCTAGATCTAGATACTGTCTCTATTATATTATGACAGACCAGCTAGATCTACTGTCTCTATTATATTATGACAGACCAGCTAGATCTACTGTCTCTATTATATTATGACAGACCAGCTAGATCTACTGTCTCTATTATATTATGACAGACCAGCTAGATCTACTGTCTCTATTATATTATGACAGACCAGCTAGATCTACTGTCTCTATTATATTATGACAGACCAGCTAGATCTACTGTCTCTATTATATTATGACAGACCAGCTAGATCTACTGTCTCTATTATATTATGACAGACCAGCTAGATCTACTGTCTCTATTATATTATGACAGACCAGCTAGATCTACTGTCTCTATTATATTATGACAGACCAGCTAGATCTACTGTCTCTATTATATTATGACAGACCAGCTAGATCTACTGTCTCTATTATATTATGACAGACCAGACCAGATCTACTGTCTCTATTATATTATGACAGACCAGCTAGATCTACTGTCTCTATTATATTTATGACAGACCAGCTAGATCTACTGTCTCTATTATATTATGACAGACCAGCTAGATCTACTGTCTCTATTATATTATGACAGACCAGCTAGATCTACTGTCTCTATTATATTATGACAGACCAGCTAGATCTACTGTCTCTATTATATTATGACAGACCAGCTAGATCTACTGTCTCTATTATTATGACAGACCAGCTAGATCTACTGTCTCTATTATATTATGACAGACCAGCTAGATCTACTGTCTCTATTATATTATGACAGACCAGCTAGATCTACTGTCTCTATTATATTATGACAGACCAGCTAGATCTACTGTCTCTATTATATTATGACAGACCAGCTAGACAGACCAGACTAGATCTACTGTCTCTATTATATTATGACAGACCAGCTAGATCTACTGTCTCTATTATATTATGACAGACCAGCTAGATCTACTGTCTCTATTATATTATGACAGACCAGCTAGATCTACTGTCTCTATTATATTATGACAGACCAGCTAGATCTACTGTCTCTATTATATTATGACAGACCAGCTAGATCTACTGTCTCTATTATATTATGACAGACCAGCTAGATCTACTGTCTCTATTATATTATGACAGACCAGCTAGATCTACTGTCTCTATTATATTATGACAGACCAGCTAGATCTACTGTCTCTATTATATTATGACATTATATTATGACCAGGTAGATCTACTGTCTCTATTATATTATGACAGACCAGCTAGATCTACTGTCTCTATTATATTATGACAGACCAGCTAGATCTACTGTCTCTATTATATTATGACAGACCAGCTAGATCTACTGTCTCTATTATATTATGACAGACCAGCTAGATCTACTGTCTCTATTATATTATGACAGACCAGCTAGATCTACTGTCTCTATTATATTATGACAGACCAGCTAGATCTACTGTCTCTATTATATTATGACAGACCAGCTAGATCTACTGTCTCTATTATATTATGACAGACCAGCTAGATCTACTGTCTCTATTATATTATGACAGACCAGCTAGATCTACTGTCTCTATTATATTATGACAGACCAGCTAGATCTACTGTCTCTATTATATTATGACAGACCAGCTAGATCTACTGTCTCTATTATATTATGACAGACCAGCTAGATCTACTGTCTCTATTATATTATGACAGACCAGCTAGATCTACTGTCTCTATTATATTATGACAGACCAGCTAGATCTACTGTCTCTATTATATATTATGACAGACCAGCTAGATCTACTGTCTCTATTATATTATGACAGACCAGCTAGATCTACTGTCTCTATTATATTATGACAGACCAGCTAGATCTACTGTCTCTATTATATTATGACAGACCAGCTAGATCTACTGTCTCTATTATATTATGACAGACCAGCTAGATCTACTGTCTCTATTATATTATGACAGACCAGCTAGATCTACTGTCTCTATTATATTATGACAGACCAGCTAGATCTACTGTCTCTATTATATTATGACAGACCAGAGATCTACTGTCTCTATTATAGACCAGCTAGATACTGTCTCTATTATATTATGACAGACCAGCTAGATCTACTGTCTCTATTATATTATGACAGACCAGCTAGATCTACTGTCTCTATTATATTATGACAGACCAGCTAGATCTACTGTCTCTATTATATTATGACAGACCAGCTAGATCTACTGTCTCTATTATATTATGACAGACCAGCTAGATCTACTGTCTCTATTATATTATGACAGACCAGCTAGATCTACTGTCTCTATTATATTATGACAGACCAGCTAGATCTACTGTCTCTATTATATTATGACAGACCAGCTAGATCTACTGTCTCTATTATATTATGACAGACCAGGTAGATCTACTGTCTCTATTATATTATGACAGACCAGCTAGATCTACTGTCTCTATTATATTATGACAGACCAGCTAGATCTACTGTCTCTATTATATTATGACAGACCAGCTAGATCTACTGTCTCTATTATATTATGACAGACCAGCTAGATCTACTGTCTCTATTATATTATGACAGACCAGCTAGATCTACTGTCTCTATTATATTATGACAGACCAGCTAGATCTACTGTCTCTATTATATTATGACAGACCAGCTAGATCTACTGTCTCTATTATATTATGACAGACCAGGTAGATCTACTGTCTCTATTATATTATGACAGACCAGCTAGATCTACTGTCTCTATTATATTATGACAGACCAGCTAGATCTACTGTCTCTATTATATTATGACAGACCAGCTAGATCTACTGTCTCTATTATATTATGACAGACCAGACCAGATAGATCTACTGTCTCTATTATATTATGACAGACCAGCTAGATCTACTGTCTCTATGTCTCTATTATATTATGACAGACCAGCTAGATCTACTGTCTCTATTATATTATGACAGACCAGCTAGATCTACTGTCTCTATTATATTATGACAGACCAGCTAGATCTACTGTCTCTATTATATTATGACAGACCAGCTAGATCTACTGTCTCTATTATATTATGACAGACCAGCTAGATCTACTGTCTCTATTATATTATGACAGACCAGCTAGATCTACTGTCTCTATTATATTATGACAGACCAGCTAGATCTACTGTCTCTATTATATTATGACAGACCAGCTAGATCTACTGTCTCTATTATATTATGACAGACCAGCTAGATCTACTGTCTCTATTATATTATGACAGACCAGCTAGATCTACTGTCTCTATTATATTATGACAGACCAGCTAGATCTACTGTCTCTATTATATTATGACAGACCAGCTAGATCTACTGTCTCTATTATATTATATTATGACAGACAGCTAGATCTACTGTCTCTATTATATTATGACAGACCAGCTAGATCTACTGTCTCTATTATATTATGACAGACCAGCTAGATCTACTGTCTCTATTATATTATGACAGACCAGCTAGATCTACTGTCTCTATTATATTATGACAGACCAGCTAGATCTACTGTCTCTATTATATTATGACAGACCAGCTAGATCTACTGTCTCTATTATATTATGACAGACCAGCTAGATCTACTGTCTCTATTATTATGACAGACCAGCTAGATCTACTGTCTCTATTATATTATGACAGACCAGTCAGATATACTCTATCTATTATATTATGACAGACCAGCTAGATCTACTGTCTCTATTATATTATGACAGACCAGCTAGATCTACTGTCTCTATTATATTATGACAGACCAGCTAGATCTACTGTCTCTATTATATTATGACAGACCAGCTAGATCTACTGTCTCTATTATATTATGACAGACCAGCTAGATCTACTGTCTCTATTATATTATGACAGACCAGCTAGATCTACTGTGTCTGTTATATTATGACAGACCAGCTAGATCTACTGTCTCTATTATATTATGACAGACCAGGTAGATCTACTGTCTCTATTATATTATGACAGACCAGCTAGATCTACTGTCTCTATTATATTATGACAGACCAGCTAGATCTACTGTCTCTATTATATTATGACAGACCAGCTAGATCTACTGTCTCTATTATATTATGACAGACCAGCTAGATCTACTGTCTCTATTATTATACAGACCAGCTGATCAGTCTCTATTATATTATGACAGACCAGCTAGATCTACTGTCTCTATTATATTATGACAGACCAGCTAGATCTACTGTCTCTATTATATTATGACAGACCAGCTAGATCTACTGTCTCTATTATATTATGACAGACCAGCTAGATCTACTGTCTCTATTATATTATGACAGACCAGCTAGATCTACTGTCTTTATTATATTATGACAGACCAGCTAGATCTACTGTCTCTATTATATTATGACAGACCAGCTAGATCTACTGTCTCTATTATATTATGACAGACCAGCTAGATCTACTGTCTCTATTATATTATGACAGACATGCTAGATCTACTGTCTCTATTATATTATGACAGACCAGCTAGATCTACTGTCTCTATTATATTATGACAGACCAGGTAGATCTACTGTCTCTATTATATTATGACAGACCAGCTAGATCTACTGTCTCTATTATATTATGACAGACCAGCTAGATCTACTGTCTCTATTATATTATGACAGACCAGCTAGATCTACTGTCTCTATTCTCTCTACTGTCTCTATTATATCATGACAGACCAGCTAGATCAACCGTCTCTATTATATTATGACAGACCAGCTAGATCTACTGTCTCTATTATATTATGACAGACCAGCTAGATCTACTGTCTCTATTATATTATGACAGACCAGCTAGATCTACTGTCTCTATTATATTATGACAGACCAGCTAGATCTACTGTCTCTATTATTATGACAGACCAGCTAGATCTACTGTCTCTATTATATTATGACAGACCAGCTAGATCTACTGTCTCTATTATATTATGACAGACCAGCTAGATCTACTGTCTCTATTATATTATGACAGACCAGCTAGATCTACTGTCTCTATTATATTATGACAGACCAGCTAGATCTACTGTCTCTATTATATTATGACAGACCAGCTAGATCTACTGTCTCTATTATATTATGACAGACCAGCTAGATCTACTGTCTCTATTATATTATGACAGACCAGCTAGATCTACTGTCTCTATTATATTATGACAGACCAGCTAGATCTACTGTCTCTATTATATTATGACAGACCAGCTAGATCTACTGTCTCTATTATATTATGACAGACCAGCTAGATCTACTGTCTCTATTATATTATGACAGACCAGCTAGATCTACTGTCTCTATTATATTATGACAGACCAGCTAGATCTACTGTCTCTATTATATTATGACAGACCAGAGATCTAGTCTCTATTATATTATGACAGACCAGCTAGATCTACTGTCTCTATTATATTATGACAGACCAGGTCTATGACAGACCAGCTAGATCTACTATCTATATTATTATGACAGACCAGAGATCTACTGTCTCTATTATATTATGACAGACCAGTCTCTCTCTATTATATTATGACAGACCAGCTAGATCTACTGTCTCTATTATATTATGACAGACCAGCTAGATCTACTGTCTCTATTATATTTAGACAGACCAGCTAGATCTACTGTCGCTATGTCTCTATTATATTATGACATAGCTGGTCTGTCATATTATATTATGACAGACCAGCTAGATCTACTGTATCTATTATATTATGACAGACCAGCTAGATCTGTCTCTACTATTATGACAGACCAGCTAGATCTACTGTCTCTATTATATTATGACAGACCAGCTAGATCTACTGTCTCTATTATATTATGACAGACCAGAGATCTACTGTCTCTATTATATTATGACAGACCAGCTAGATCTACTGTCTCTATTATATTATGACAGACCAGCTAGATCTACTGTCTCTATTATATTATGACAGACCAGCTAGATCTACTGTCTCTGTCTCTATTATGACAGACCAGCTAGATCTACTGTCTCTATTATATTATGACAGACCAGCAGATCTACATTATATTATGACAGACCAGATCTACTGTCTCTATTATATTATGACAGACCAGCTAGATCTACTGTCTCTATTATATATGACAGACCAGCTATTATGACAGACCAGCTAGATCTGTCTCTATTATATTATGACAGACCAGCTAGATCTACTGTAGATCTACTGTCTCTATTATAGACCAGCTAGATCTACTGTCTCTATTATATTATGACAGACCAGCTAGATCTACTGTCTCTATTATATTATGACAGACCAGCTAGATCTACTGTCTCTATTATATTATGACAGACCAGGAGATCTATGATGACAGACCAGCTAGATCTACTGTCTCTATTATATTATGACAGACCAGCTAGATCTACTATATTATCAGACCAGCTAGATCTACTCTATTATATTATGACAGACCAGCTAGATCTACTGTCTATTATTATATTATGACAGACCAGCTAGATCTACTGTCTCTATTATACTGTCTCTATTATATTATGACAGACCAGCTAGATCTACTGTCTCTATTATATTATGACAGACTGTCTCTATTATATTATGACAGACCAGCTAGATCTACTGTCTCTATTATATTATGACAGACCAGCTAGATCTACTGTCTCTATTATATTATGACAGACCAGCTAGATCTACTGTCTCTATTATATTATGACAGACCAGCTAGATCTACTGTCTCTATTATATTATGACAGACCAGCTAGATCTACTGTCTCTATGTCTCTATTATATTATGACAGACCAGCTAGACAGACCAGCTAGATCTACTGTCTCTATTATATTATGACAGACCAGCTAGATCTACTGTCTCTATTATATTATGACAGACCAGCTAGATATACTGATTATATTATGACAGACCAGCTAGATCTACTGTCTCTATGTCTCTATAGATCTATATTATAGACAGACCAGCTAGATCTACTGTCTCTATCTACTATGTCTCTATTATAGATCTACTGTCTCTATTATATTATGACAGACCAGAGATCTACTGTCTCTATTATATTATGACAGACCAGCTAGATCTACTGTCTCTATTATATTATGACAGACCAGCTAGATCTACTGTCTCTATTATATTATGACTAGATCTACTGTCTCTATGTCTCTATTATGATGTCTCTATACTGTCTATGATGACTCTATTATATTATGACAGACCAGCTAGATCTACTGTCTCTATTATATTATGACAGACCAGCTAGATCTACTGTCTCTATTATATTATGACAGACCAGCTAGATAGATCTAGCTAGATCTACTGTCTATTATATTATGACAGACCAGCTAGATCTACTAGATTATATTATGACAGACCAGCTAGATCTACTCTCTATTATATTATGACAGACCAGCTAGATCTACTGTCTCTAGCTAGATCTACTGTTATGTCTATTATATTATGACAGACCAGCTAGATCTACTGTCTCTATTATATTATGACCAGACCAGCTAGATCTACTGTCTCTATTATATTATGACAGACCAGCTAGATCTACTGTCTCTATTATATTATATCTACTGTCTCTAGACCAGCTAGATATATCTCTATTATATGACAGACCAGCTAGATCTACTGTCTCTATTATATTATGACCAGCTAGATCTACTCTATTATATTATGACAGACCAGCTAGATCTACTGTCTCTATTATATTATGACAGATCTACTGTCTCTAGCTGTCTGACAGACCAGCTATCTATCTAGACTATTATATTATGACAGACCAGCTAGATCTTATATTATGACAGACCAGCTAGATCTACTGTCTATTATATTATGACAGACCACTAGAGTCACTATTATATTATGACAGACCAGCTAGATCTACTGTCTCTATTATATTATGACAGACCAGTCTCTAGATCAGACTGTCTCTATTATATTATGACAGATCAGTCTCTATCTAGATCTACTGTCTCTATTATATTATTATGACAGACCAGCTAGATCTACTGTCTCTATTATATATGATCTACTATTATATTATGACAGACTCTAGATCTACTTATATTAGCTAGACAGACTCAGCTATATTATATTATGACAGACCAGCTATTCTATTATTATATTATGACAGACCAGCTAGATCTACTGTCTCTATTATATTATGACAGACCAGCTAGATCTACTAGATCTACTGTCTCTATTATATTATGATTAGACCAGATCTACTGTCTCTATTATATTATGACAGACCAGCTAGATCTACTGTCTCTATTATATTATGACAGACCATAGATCTACTGTCTCTATTATATTAGATCTACTGTCTCTCAGACTACTGTCCAGCTACCAGCTATTGTGATCTGTCTCTATTATATTATGACAGACCAGCTAGATCTACTATCTATTATATTATGACAGACCAGATCTAGATCTATTATATTCTCTATTATATTATTCTACTGTCTCTATTATATTATGACAGACCAGAGATTATAGATCTACTGTCTCTATTAGACCAGCTATTCTGACAGACCAGCTAGATCTACTGTCTCTATTATATTATGACCAGGTAGATCTAGACCAGCTAGATGACAGACCAGCTAGATCTACTGTCTCTATCTACTGTCTATATTATGACAGACCAGACTACTGTCTCTATTATATTATGACAGACCAGCTAGATCTATTATATTATGACAGACCAGCTAGATCTACTATTATATTATGTCTTTATATTATATTATGACAGACCAGCTAGATCTACTGTCTCTATTATATATTATGACAGACAGATCAGCTAGATCTACTGTCTCTATTATATTATGACAGACCAGCTAGATATACTAGACCAGAGATCTACTGTCTCTATTATATTATGACAGACCAGCTAGATCTACTGTCTGTCTCTATTATATTATGACAGACCAGCTAGATCTACTGTCTCTCTATTATATTATGACAGACCAGAGATCTACTGTCTCTATTATATTATGACAGACCAGCTAGATCTACTGTCTCTATTATATTATATTATGACAGACCAGCTAGATCTACTGTCTCTATTATATTATGACAGACCAGCTAGATCTACTGTCTCTATATTATGACAGACCAGCTAGATCTACTGTCTCTATTATATTTATGACAGACCAGCTAGAGATCTATGTCTCTAGTGAGTCACTATTATATTATGACAGACCAGCTATGTCTCTATGACAGACCAGCTAGATCTACTGTCTCTATTATATTATGACAGACCAGCTAGATCTACTGTCTCTATTATATTATGACAGACCAGCTAGATCTACTGTCTCTATTATATTATGACAGACCAGCTAGATCTACTGTCTCTATTATATTATGACAGACCAGCTAGATCTACTTATATTATGACAGACCAGCTAGATCTACTGTCTCTATTATATTATGACAGACCAGCTACTGTCTCTATTATATTATGACAGACCAGCTAGATCTACTGTCTCTATTATATTATGACAGACCAGCTAGATCTACTGTCTCTATTATATTATGACAGACCAGCTAGATCTACTGTCTCTATTATATTATGACAGACCAGCTAGATCTACTGTCTCTATTATATTATGACAGACCAGCTAGATCTACTGTCTCTATTATATTATGACAGACCAGCTAGATCTACTGTCTCTATTATATTATGACAGACCAGCTAGATCTACTGTCTCTATTATATTATGACAGACCAGCTAGATCTACTGTCTCTATTATATTATGACAGACCAGCTAGATCTACTGTCTCTATTATATTATGACAGACCAGCTAGATCTACTGTCTCTATTATATTATGACAGACCAGGTAGATCTACTGTCTCTATTATATTATGACAGACCAGAGATCTACTGTCTCTATTATATTATGACAGACCAGCTAGATCTACTGTCTCTATTATATTATGACAGACCAGCTAGATCTACTGTCTCTATTATATTATGACAGACCAGACTAGATCTACTGTCTCTATTATATTATGACAGACCAGCTAGATCTACTGTCTCTATTATATTATGACAGACCAGCTAGATCTACTGTCTCTATTATATTATGACAGACCAGCTAGATCTACTGTCTCTATTATATTATGACAGACCAGCTAGATCTACTGTCTCTATTATATTATGACAGACCAGCTAGATCTACTGTCTCTATTATATTATGACAGACCAGCTAGATCTACTGTCTCTATTATATTATGACAGACCAGCTAGATCTACTGTCTCTATTATATTATGACAGACCAGAGATCTACTGTCTCTATTATATTATGACAGACCAGCTAGATCTACTGTCTCTATTATATTATGACAGACCAGCTAGATCTACTGTCTCTATTATATTATGACAGACCAGCTAGATCTACTGTCTGTCTCTATTTATTATGACAGACCAGCTAGATCTACTGTCTCTATTATATTATGACAGACCAGCTAGATCTACTGTCTCTATTATATTATGACAGACCAGCTAGATCTACTGTCTCTATTATATTATGACAGACCAGCTAGATCTACTGTCTCTATTATATTATGACAGACCAGCTAGATCTACTGTCTCTATTATATTATGACAGACCAGCTAGATCTACTGTCTCTATTATATTATGACAGACCAGCTAGATCTACTGTCTCTATTATATTATGACAGACCAGCTAGATCTACTGTCTCTATTATATTATGACAGACCAGATCTACTAGATCTACTGTCTGTCTATTATATTATGACAGACCAGCTAGATCTACTGTAGATCTACTGTCTCTATTATATTATGACCAGGTAGATCTACTGTCTCTATTATATTATGACAGACCAGCTAGATCTACTGTCTCTATTATATTATGACAGACCAGCTAGATCTACTGTCTCTATTATATTATGACAGACCAGCTAGATCTACTGTCTCTATTATATTATGACAGACCAGCTAGATCTACTGTCTCTATTATATTATGACAGACCAGTCTATTATATACTGTCTCTATATATTATTATGACAGACCAGCTAGATCTACTGTCTCTATTATATTACAGACCAGCTGATCTAGACCAGACAGACCAGAGATCTACTGTCTCTATTATATTATGACAGACCAGCTAGATCTACTGTCTCTATTATATTATGACAGACCAGCTAGATCTACTGTCTCTATTATATTATGACAGACCAGCTAGATCTACTGTCTCTATTATATTATGACAGACCAGCTAGATCTACTGTCTCTATTATATTATGACAGACCAGCTAGATCTACTGTCTCTATTATATTATGACAGACCAGCTAGATCTACTGTCTCTATTATATTATGACAGACCAGCTAGATCTACTGTCTCTATTATATTATGACAGACCAGCTAGATCTACTGTCTCTATTATATTATGACAGACCAGGTAGATCTACTGTCTCTATTATATTATGACAGACCAGCTAGATCTACTGTCTCTATTATTTTCACAGACCAGGTAGATCTATTGTCTCTATTATATTATGACAGACCAGCTAGAACTACTGTCTCTATTATATTATGACAGACCAGCTAGATCTACTGTCTCTATTATATTATGACAGACCAGCTAGATCTACTGTCTCTATTATATTATGACAGACCAGCTAGATCTACTGTCTCTATTATATTATGACAGACCAGCTAGATCTACTGTCTCTATTATATTATGACAGACCAGCTAGATCTACTGTCTCTATTATATTATGACAGACCAGCTAGATCTACTGTCTCTATTATATTATGACAGACCAGCTAGATCTACTGTCTCTATTATATTATGACAGACCAGCTAGATCTACTGTCTCTATTATATTATGACAGACCAGCTAGATCTACTGTCTCTATTATATTATGACAGACCAGATCTACTGTCTCTATTATATTATGACAGATCAGCTAGATCTACTGTCTCTATTATATTATGACATACCAGCTAGATCTACTGTCTCTATTATATTATGACAGACCAGTTAGATCTACTGTCTCTATTATATTATGACAGACAGACAGAGATCTACTGTCTCTATTATATTATGACAGACCAGCTAGATCTACTGTCTCTATTATATTATGACAGACCAGCTAGATCTACTGTCTCTATTATATTATGAGACCAGCTAGATCTACTGTCTCTATTATATTATGACAGACCAGCTAGATCTACTGTCTCTATTATATTATGACAGACCAGCTAGATCTACTGTCTCTATTATATTATGACAGACCAGCTAGATCTACTGTCTCTATTATATTATGACAGACCAGCTAGATCTACTGTCTCTATTATATTATGAGACCAGCTAGATCTACTGTCTCTATTATATTATGACAGACCAGCTAGATCTACTGTCTCTATTATATTATGACAGACCAGCTAGATCTACTGTCTCTATTATATTATGACAGACCAGCTAGATCTACTGTCTCTATTATATTATGACAGACCAGCTAGATCTACTGTCTCTATTATATTATGACAGACCAGACCAGGTAGATCTACTGTCTCTAGTATATTATGACAGACCAGCTAGATCTACTGTCTCTATTGCGTTATGACAGACCAGCTAGATCTACTGTCTCTATTATATTATGACAGACCAGGTAGATCAACTGTCGCTATTATATTATGACAGACGAGCTAGATCTACTGTCTCTATTATATCTACTGTCTCTATTATATTATGACCAGCTAGATCTACTGTCTCTATTATATTATGACAGACCAGCTAGATCTACTGTCTCTATTATATTATGACAGACCAGCTAGATCTACTGTCTCTATTATATTATGACAGACCAGCTAGATCTACTGTCTCTATTATATTATGACAGACCAGCTAGATCTACTGTCTCTATTATATTATGACAGACCAGCTAGATCTACTGTCTCTATTATATTATGACAGACCAGCTAGATCTACTGTCTCTATTATATTATGACAGACCAGCTAGATCTACTGTCTCTATTATATTATGACAGACCAGCTAGATCTACTGTCTCTATTATATTATGACAGACCAGCTAGATCTACTGTCTCTATTATATTATGACAGACCAGAGATCAGCTCTAGATCTACTGTCTCTATTATATTATGACAGACCAGGTGATCTACTGTCTCTATTATATTATGACAGACCAGCTAGATCTACTGTCTCTATTCTCTATTATTATGACAGACCAGCTAGATCTACTGTCTCTATTATATTATGACAGACCAGCTAGATCTACTGTCTCTATTATATTATGACAGACCAGCTAGATCTACTGTCTCTATTATATTATGACAGACCAGACCTAGATCTACTGTCTCTATTATATTATGACAGACCAGCTAGATCTACTGTCTCTATTATATTATGACAGACCAGCTAGATCTACTGTCTCTATTATATTATGACAGACCAGCTAGATCTACTGTCTCTATTATATTATGACAGACCAGGTAGATCTACTGTCTCTATTATATTATGACAGACCAGCTAGATCTACTGTCTCTATTATATTATGACAGACCAGCTAGATCTACTGTCTCTATGTCTCTATTGGGTAGATCTACTGTCTCTATTATATTATGACAGACCAGCTAGATCTACTGTCTCTATTATATTATGACAGACCAGGTAGATCTACTGTCTCTATTATATTATGACAGACCAGCTAGATCTACTGTCTCTATTATATTATGACAGACCAGCTAGATCTACTGTCTCTATTATATTATGACAGACCAGCTAGATCTACTGTCTCTATTATATTATGACAGACCAGCTAGATCTACTGTCTCTATTATATTATGACAGACCAGCTAGATCTACTGTCTCTATTATATTATGACAGACCAGCTAGATCTACTGTCTCTATTATATTATGACAGACCAGCTAGATCTACTGTCTCTATTCTATTATGACAGACTAGCTAGATCTACTGTCTCTATTATATTATGACAGACCAGGTAGATATACTGTCTCCATTATAAAATGAGAGACCATCTAGATCTATTATGACAGACCAGCTAGATCTACTGTCTCTATTATATTATGACAGACCAGCTAGATCTACTGTCCCTATTATATTATGACAGACCAGCTAGATCTACTGTCTCTATTATATTATGACAGACCAGCTAGATCTACTGTCTCTATTATATTATGACAGACCAGCTAGATCTACTGTCTCTATTATATTATGACAGACCAGTAGATCTACTGTCTCTATTATATTATGACAGACCAGCTAGATCTACTGTCTCTATTATATTATGACAGACCAGCTAGATCTACTGTCTCTATTATATTATGACAGACCAGCTAGATCTACTGTCTCTATTATATTATGACAGACCAGCTAGATCTACTGTCTCTATTATATTATGACAGACCAGCTAGATCTACTGTCTCTATTATATTATGACAGACCAGCTAGATCTACTGTCTCTATTATATTATGACAGACCAGCTAGATCTACTATCTATATTATATTATGACAGACCAGCTAGATCTACTGTCTCTATTATATTATGACAGACCAGCTAGATCTACTGTCTCTATTATATTATGACAGACCAGCTAGATCTACTGTCTCTATTATATTATGACAGACCAGCTAGATCTACTGTCTCTATTATATTATGACAGACCAGACCAGATCTACTGTCTCTATATTATATTATGACAGACCAGCTAGATCTACTGTCTCTATTATATTATGACAGACCAGGTAGATCTACTGTCTCTATTATATTATGACAGACCAGCTAGATCTACTGTCTCTATTATATTTTGACAGACCAGCTAGATCTACTGTCTCTAGCTAGATCTACTGTCTCTATTATATTATGACAGACCAGCTAGATCTACTGTCTCTATTATATTATGACAGACCAGCTAGATCTACTGTCTCTATTATATTATGACAGACCAGCTAGATCTACTGTCTCTATTATATTATGACAGACCAGCTAGATCTACTGTCTCTATTATATTATGACAGACCAGCTAGATCTACTGTCTCTATTATATTATGACAGACCAGATCTAGATCTACTGTCTCTATTATATTATGACAGACCAGCTAGATCTACTGTCTCTATTATATTATGACAGACCAGCTAGATCTACTGTCTCTATTATATTATGACAGACCAGCTAGATCTACTGTCTCTATTATATTATGACAGACCAGCTAGATCTACTGTCTCTATTATATTATGACAGACCAGCTAGATCTACTGTCTCTATTATATTATGACAGACCAGCTAGATCTACTGTCTCTATTATATTATGACAGACCAGCTAGATCTACTGTCTCTATTATATTATGACAGACCAGCTAGATCTACTGTCTCTATTATATTATTATGACAGACCAGCTAGATCTACTGTCTATTATATTATGACAGACCAGCTAGATCTACTGTCTCTATTATATTATGACAGACCAGCTAGATCTACTGTCTCTATTATATTATGACAGACCAGCTAGATCTACTGTCTCTATTATATTATGACAGACCAGCTAGATCTACTGTCTCTATTATATTATGACAGACCAGCTAGATCTACTGTCTCTATTATATTATGACAGACCAGCTAGATCTACTGTCTCTATTATATTATATTATGACAGACCAGCTAGATCTACTGTCTCTATTATATTATGACAGACCAGCTAGATCTACTGTCTCTATTATATTATGACAGACCAGCTAGATCTACTGTCTCTATTATATTAT
Organism: Oncorhynchus gorbuscha; assembly: GCF_021184085.1. Classification (NCBI taxonomy): domain Eukaryota; kingdom Metazoa; phylum Chordata; class Actinopteri; order Salmoniformes; family Salmonidae; genus Oncorhynchus; species Oncorhynchus gorbuscha. Next base: position 29,043 of record NW_025745940.1, on the reverse strand, counting down.
GACAGACCAGCTAGATCTACTGTCTCTATTATATTATGACAGACCAGCTAGATCTACTGTCTCTATTATATTATGACAGACCAGCTAGATCTACTGTCTCTATTATATTATGACAGACCAGCTAGATCTACTGTCTCTATTATATTATGACAGACCAGGTAGATCTACTGTCTCTATTATATTATGACAGACCAGCTAGATCTACTGTCTCTATTATATTATGACAGACCAGCTAGATCTACTGTCTCTATTATATTATGACAGACCAGACTAGATCTACTGTCTCTATTATATTATGACAGACCAGCTAGATCTACTGTCTCTATTATATTATGACAGACCAGCTAGATCTACTGTCTCTATTATATTATGACAGACCAGCTAGATCTACTGTCTCTATTATATTATGACAGACCAGCTAGATCTACTGTCTCTATTATATTATGACAGACCAGCTAGATCTACTGTCTCTATTATATTATGACAGACCAGCTAGATCTACTGTCTCTATTATATTATGACAGACCAGCTAGATCTACTGTCTCTATTATATTATGACAGACCAGCTAGATCTACTGTCTCTATTATATTATGACAGACCAGCTAGATCTACTGTCTCTATTATATTATGACAGACCAGACCAGCTAGATCTACTGTCTCTATTATATTATGACAGACCAGCTAGATCTACTGTCTCTATTATATTATGACAGACCAGCTAGATCTACTGTCTCTATTATATTATGACAGACCAGCTAGATCTACTGTCTCTATTATATTATGACAGACCAGACCAGATCTACTGTCTCTATTATATTATGACAGACCAGCTAGATCTACTGTCTCTATTATATTATGACAGACCAGCTAGATCTACTGTCTCTATTATATTATGACAGACCAGCTAGATCTACTGTCTCTATTATATTATGACAGACCAGCTAGATCTACTGTCTCTATTATATTATGACAGACCAGCTAGATCTACTGTCTCTATTATATTATGACAGACCAGCTAGATCTACTGTCTCTATTATATTATGACAGACCAGCTAGATCTACTGTCTCTATTATATTATGACAGACCAGCTAGATCTACTGTCTCTATTATATTATGACAGACCAGAGATCTAGATATTATGACAGACCAGCTAGATCTACTGTCTCTATTATATAATGACAGACCAGCTAGATCTACTGTCTCTATTATATTATGACAGACCAGCTAGATCTACTGTCTCTATTATATTATGACAGACCAGCTAGATCTACTGTCTCTATTATATTATGACAGACCAGCTAGATCTACTGTCTCTATTATATTATGACAGACCAGCTAGATCTACTGTCTCTATTATATTATGACAGACCAGCTAGATCTACTGTCTCTATTATATTATGACAGACCAGCTAGATCTACTGTCTCTATTATATTATGACAGACCAGCTAGATCTACTGTCTCTATTATATTATGACAGACCAGCTAGATCTACTGTCTCTATTATATTATGACAGACCAGCTAGATCTACTGTCTCTATTATATTATGACAGACCAGCTAGATCTACTGTCTCTATTATATTATGACACACCAGCTAGATCTACTGTCTCAATTAAATTGTGACAGACCAGCTAGATCTACTGTCTCTATTATATTATGACAGACCAGAGACCAGATCTACTGTCTCTATTATATTATGACAGACCAGCTAGATCTACTGTCTCTATTATATTATGACAGACCAGCTAGATCTACTGTCTCTATTATATTATGACAGACCAGCTAGATCTACTGTCTCTATTATATTATGACAGACCAGCTAGATCTACTGTCTCTATTATATTATGACAGACCAGCTAGATCTACTGTCTCTATTATATTATGACAGACAGACAGCTAGATCTACTGTCTCTATTATATTATGACAGACCAGCTAGATCTACTGTCTCTATTATATTATGACAGACCAGCTAGATCTACTGTCTCTATTATATTATGACAGACCAGCTAGATCTACTGTCTCTATTATATTATGACAGACCAGCTAGATCTACTGTCTCTATTATATTATGACAGACCAGCTAGATCTACTGTCTCTATTATATTATGACAGACCAGCTAGATCTACTGTCTCTATTATATTATGACAGACCAGCTAGATCTACTGTCTCTATTATATTATGACAGACCAGCTAGATCTACTGTCTCTATTATATGACAGACAGACCAGCTAGATCTACTGTCTCTATTATATTATGACAGACCAGCTAGATCTACTGTCTCTATTATATTATGACAGACCAGTATTATTATGACAGACTAGATCTACTGTCTCTATTATATTATGACAGACCAGCTAGATCTACTGTCTCTATTATATTATGACAGACCAGCTAGATCTACTGTCTCTATTATATTATGACAGACCAGCTAGATCTACTGTCTCTATTATATTATGACAGACCAGCTAGATCTACTGTCTCTATTATATTATGACAGACCAGCTAGATCTACTGTCTCTATTATATTATGACAGACCAGCTAGATCTACTGTCTCTATTATATTATGACAGACCAGCTAGATCTACTGTCTCTATTATATTATGACAGACCAGCTAGATCTACTGTCTCTATTATATTTTGACAGACCAGCTAGATCTACTGTCTCTATTATATTATGACAGACCAGCTAGATCTACTGTCTCTATTATATTATGACAGACAGACCAGCTAGATCTACTGTCTCTATTATATTATGACAGACCAGCTAGATCTACTGTCTCTATTATATTATGACAGACCAGCTAGATCTACTGTCTCTATTATATTATGACAGACCAGCTAGATCTACTGTATATTATACAGACCAGATACTGTCTATTATATTATGACAGACCAGCTAGATCTACTGTCTCTATTATATTATGACAGACCAGCTAGATCTACTGTCTCTATTATATTATGACAGACCAGCTAGATCTACTGTCTCTATTATATTATGACAGACCAGCTAGATCTACTGTCTCTATTATATTATGACAGACCAGCTAGATCTACTGTCTCTATTATATTATGACAGACCAGCTAGATCTACTGTCTCTATTATATTATGACAGACCAGCTAGATCTACTGTCTCTATTATATTATGACAGACCAGCTAGATCTACTGTCTCTATTATATTATGACAGACCAGCTAGATCTACTGTCTCTATTATATTATTATGACAGACCAGCTAGATCTACTGTCTCTATTATATTACAGACCAGACCAGAGATCTACTGTCTCTATTATATTATTGACAGACCAGCTAGATCTACTGTCTCTATTATATTATGACAGACCAGCTAGATCTACTGTCTCTATTATATTATGACAGACCAGGTAGATCTACTGTCTCTATTATATTATGACAGACCAGCTAGATCTACTGTCTCTATTATATTATGACAGACCAGCTAGATCTACTGTCTCTATTATATTATGACAGACCAGCTAGATCTACTGTCTCTATTATATTATGACAGACCAGCTAGATCTACTGTCTCTATTATATTATGACAGACCAGCTAGATCTACTGTCTCTATTATATTATGACAGACCAGCTAGATCTACTGTCTCTATTATATTATGACAGACCAGCTAGATCTACTGTCTCTATTATATTATGACAGACCAGACTAGATCTACTGTCTCTATTATATTATGACAGACCAGCTAGATCTACTGTCTCTATTATATTATGACAGACCAGCTAGATCTACTGTCTCTATTATATTATGACAGACCAGCTAGATCTACTGTCTCTATTATATTATGACAGACCAGCTAGATCTACTGTCTCTATTATATTATGACAGACCAGCTAGATCTACTGTCTCTATTATATTATGACAGACCAGCTAGATCTACTGTCTCTATTATGACAGACCAGCTAGATCTACTGTCTCTATTATATTATTACAGACCAGCTAGATCTACTCTCTCTATTATATTATGACAGACCAGCTAGATCTACTGTCTCTATTATATTATGACAGACCAGCTAGATCTACTGTCTCTATTATATTATGACAGACCAGCTAGATCTACTGTCTCTATTATATTATGACAGACCAGCTAGATCTACTGTCTCTATTATATTATGACAGACCAGCTAGATCTACTGTCTCTATTATATTATGACAGACCAGCTAGATCTACTGTCTCTATTATATTATGACAGACCAGCTAGATCTACTGTCTCTATTATATTTTGACAGACCAGCTAGATCTACTGACCTCTATTATCTATATTATGACCAGCTAGATCTACTGTCTCTATTATATTATATTATGACAGACCAGCTAGATCTACTGTCTCTATATATATTATGACAGACCAGCTAGATCTACTGTCTCTATTATATTATGACAGACCAGGTAGATCTACTGTCTCTATTATATTATGACAGACCAGCTAGATCTACTGTCTCTATTATATTATGACAGACCAGCTAGATCTACTGTCTCTATTATATTATGACAGACCAGCTAGATCTACTGTCTCTATTATATTATGACAGACCAGCTAGATCTACTGTCTCTATTATATTATGACAGACCAGCTAGATCTACTGTCTCTATTATATTATGACAGACCAGCTAGATCTAGACTGTCTCTATTATATTATGACAGACCAGCTAGATCTACTGTCTCTATTATATTATGACAGACCAGCTAGATCTACTGTCTCTATTATATTATGACAGACCAGCTAGATCTACTGTCTCTATTATATTATGACAGACCAGCTAGATCTACTGTCTCTATTATATTATGACAGACCAGCTAGATCTACTGTCTCTATTATATTATGACAGACCAGCTAGACTGTCTCTATTATATTATGACAGACCAGCTAGATCACTGTCTCTATTATATTATGACAGACCAGGTAGATCTACTGTCTCTATTATATTATGACAGACCAGCTAGATCTACTGTCTCTATTATATTATGACAGACCAGCTAGATCTACTGTCTCTATTATATTATGACAGACCAGACCAGATCTACTGTCTCTATTATATTATGACAGACCAGCTAGATCTACTGTCTCTATTATATTATGACAGACCAGCTAGATCTACTGTCTCTATTATATTATGACAGACCAGCTAGATCTACTGTCTCTATTATATTATGATTATATTATGACCAGCTAGATCTACTGTCTCTATTATATTATGACAGACCAGCTAGATCTACTGTCTCTATGTCTCTATTATATTATGACAGACCAGCTAGATCTACTGTCTCTATTATATTATGACAGACCAGCTAGATCTACTGTCTCTATTATATTATGACAGACCAGCTAGATCTACTGTCTCTATTATATTATGACAGACCAGGTAGATCTACTGTCTCTATTATATTATGACAGACCAGCTAGATCTACTGTCTCTATTATATTATGACAGACAGACCAGGTAGATCTACTGTCTCTATTATATTATGACAGACCAGCTAGATCTACTGTCTCTATTATATTATGACAGACCAGCTAGATCTACTGTCTCTATTATATTATGACAGACCAGCTAGATCTACTGTCTCTATTATATTATGACAGACCAGCTAGATCTACTGTCTCTATTATATTATGACAGACCAGCTAGATCTACTGTCTCTATTATATTATGACAGACCAGCTAGATCTACTGTCTCTATTATATTATGACAGACCAGCTAGATCTACTGTCTCTATTATATTATGACAGACCAGCTAGATCTACTGTCTCTATTATATTATGACAGACCAGCTAGATCTACTGTCTCTATTATATTATGACAGACCAGCTAGATCTACTGTCTCTATTATATTATGACAGACCAGCTAGATCTACTGTCTCTATTATATTATGACAGACCAGCTAGATCTACTGTCTCTATTATTTATGATATAGATCTACTGTCTCTATTATATTAGACAGACCAGCTAGATCTACTGTCTCTATTATATTATGACAGACCAGCTAGATCTACTGTCTCTATTATATTATGACAGACAAGACTAGATATACTGTCTCTATTATATTATGACAGACCAGCTAGATCTACTGTCTCTATTATATTATGACAGACCAGCTAGATCTACTGTCTCTATTATATTATGACAGACCAGCTAGATCTACTGTCTCTATTATATTATGACAGACCAGCTAGATCTACTGTCTCTATTATATTATGACAGACCAGCTAGATCTACTGTCTCTATTATATTATGACAGACCAGCTAGATCTACTGTCTCTATTATATTATGACAGACCAGCTAGATCTACTGTCTCTATTATATTATGACAGACCAGCTAGATCTACTGTCTCTATTATATTATGACAGACCAGCTAGATCTACTGTCTCTATTATATTATGACAGACCAGCTAGATCTACTGTCTCTATTATATTATGACAGACCAGCTAGATCTACTGTCTCTATTATATTATGACAGACCAGGTAGATCTACTGTCTCTATTATATTATGACAGACCAGCTAGATAGATCTACTGTCTCTATTATATTATGACAGACCAGCTAGATCTACTGTCTCTATTATATTATGACAGACCAGCTAGATCTACTGTCTCTATTATATTATGACAGACCAGCTAGATCTACTGTCTCTATTATATTATGACAGACCAGCTAGATCTACTGTCTCTATTATATTATGACAGACCAGCTAGATCTACTGTCTCTATTATATTATGACAGACCAGCTAGATCTACTGTCTCTATTATATTATGACAGACCAGCTAGATCTACTGTCTCTATTATATTATGACAGACCAGCTAGATCTACTGTCTCTATTATATTATGACAGACCAGCTAGATCTACTGTCTCTATTATATTATATTATGACAGACCAGCTAGATCTACTGTCTCTATTATATTATGACAGACCAGCTAGATCTACTGTCTCTATTATATTATGACAGACCAGCTAGATCTATTATATTATGACAGACCAGCTAGATCTACTGTCTCTATTATTATTACAGACCAGATATACTGTCTCTATTATATTATGACAGACCAGGACAGACCAGATAGATCTACTGTCTCTATTATATTATGACAGACCAGCTAGATCTACTGTCTCTATTATATTATGACAGACCAGCTAGATCTACTGTCTCTATTATATTATGACAGACCAGCTAGATCTACTGTCTCTATTATATTATGACAGACCAGCTAGATCTACTGTCTCTATTATATTATGACAGACCAGCTAGATCTACTGTCTCTATTATATTATGACAGACCAGCTAGATCTACTGTCTCTATTATATTATGACAGACCAGCTAGATCTACTGTCTCTATTATATTATGACAGACCAGCTAGATCTACTGTCTCTATTATATTATGACAGACCAGCTAGATCTACTGTCTCTATTATATTATGACAGACCAGCTAGATCTACTGTCTCTATTATATTATGACAGACCAGCTAGATCTACTGTCTCTATTATATTATGACAGACCAGCTAGATCTACTGTCTCTATTATATTATGACAGACCAGCTAGATCTACTGTCTCTATTATATTATGACAGACCAGCTAGATCTACTGTCTCTATTATATTATGACAGACCAGCTAGATCTACTGTCTCTATTATATTATGACAGACCAGCTAGATCTACTGTCTCTATTATATTTTGACAGACCAGCTAGATCTACTGTCTCTATTATATTATGACAGACCAGCTAGATCTACTGTCTCTATTATATTATGACAGACCAGCTAGATCTACTGTCTCTATTATATTATGACAGACCAGCTAGATCTACTGTCTCTATTATATTATGACAGACCAGAGATCTACTGTCTCTATTATATTATGACAGACCAGCTAGATCTACTGTCTCTATTATATTATGACAGACCAGCTAGATCTACTGTCTCTATTATATTATGACAGACCAGCTAGATCTACTGTCTCTATTATATTATGACAGACCAGCTAGATCTACTGTCTCTATTATATTATGACAGACCAGCTAGATCTACTGTCTACTGTCTATTATATTATGACAGACCAGCTATATGACAGACCAGCTAGATCTACGTCTCTATTATATTATGACAGACCAGCTAGATCTACTGTCTCTATTATATTATGACAGACCAGCTAGATCTACTGTCTCTATTATATTACAGACCAGGTAGATCTACTGTCTCTATTATATTTATGACAGACCAGCTAGATCTACTGTCTCTATTATATTATGACAGACCAGCTAGATCTACTGTCTCTATTATATTATGACAGACCAGCTAGATCTACTGTCTCTATTATATTATGACAGACCAGCTAGATCTACTGTCTCTATTATATTTATGACAGACCAGCTAGATCTACTGTCTCTATTATATTATGACAGACCAGCTAGATCTACTGTCTCTATTATATTATGACAGACCAGCTAGATCTACTGTCTCTATTATATTATGACAGACCAGCTAGATCTACTGTCTCTATTATATTATGACAGACCAGCTAGATCTACTGTCTCTATTATATTATGACAGACCAGCTAGATCTACTGTCTCTATTATATTATGACAGACCAGCTAGATCTACTGTCTCTATTATATTATGACAGACCAGGTAGATCTACTGTCTCTATTATATTATGACAGACCAGCTAGATCTACTGTCTCTATTATATTATGACAGACCAGGTAGATCTACTGTCTTTATTATATTTATGACAGACCAGCTAGATCTACTGTCTCTATTATATTATGACAGACCAGCTAGATCTACTGTCTCTATTATATTATGACAGACCAGCTAGATCTACTGTCTCTATTATATTATGACAGACCAGCTAGATCTACTGTCTCTATTATATTATGACAGACCAGCTAGATCTACTGTCTCTATTATATTATGACAGATTAGCTACAGACCATCTAGATCTACTGTCTCTATTATATTATGACAGACCAGCTAGATCTACTGTCTCTATTATATTATGACAGACCAGCTAGATCTACTGTCTCTATTATATTATGACAGACCAGCTAGATCTACTGTCTCTATTATATTATGACAGACCAGACAGACCAGATAGATCTATCTCTATTATATTATGACAGACCAGCTAGATCTACTGTCTCTATTATATTATGACAGACCAGCTAGATCTACTGTCTCTATTATATTATGACAGACCAGCTAGATCTACTGTCTCTATTATATTATGACAGACCAGCTAGATCTACTGTCTCTATTATATTATGACAGACCAGCTAGATACTACTGACAGACCAGCTAGATCTACTGTCTCTATTATTATGACAGACCAGCTAGATCTACTGTCTCTATTATATTATGACAGACCAGCTAGATCTACTGTCTCTATTATATTATGACAGACCAGCTAGATCTACTGTCTCTATTATATTATGACAGACCAGCTAGATCTACTGTCTCTATTGGGTAGATCTACTGTCTCTATTATATTATGACAGACCAGCTAGATCTACTGTCTCTATTATATTATGACAGACCAGCTAGATCTACTGTCTCTATTATATTATGACAGACCAGGTAGATCTACTGTCTCTATTATATTATGACAGACCAGCTAGATCTACTGTCTCTATTATATTTTGACAGACCAGCTAGATCTACTGTCTCTATTATATTATGACAGACCAGCTAGATCTACTGTCTCTGTCTCTATTATATTATTACAGACCAGCTAGATCTACTGTCACTATTATATTATGACAGACCAGCTAGATCTACTGTCTCTATTATATTATATATTATGACAGACCAGCTAGATCTACTGTCTCTATTATATTATGACAGACCAGCTAGATCTACTGTCTCTATTATATTATGACAGACCAGCTAGATCTACTGTCTCTATTATATTATGACAGACCAGCTAGATCTACTGTCTCTATTATATTATGACAGACCAGCTAGATCTACTGTCTCTATTATATTATGACAGACCAGCTAGATCTACTGTCTCTATTATATTATGACAGACCAGCTAGATCTACTGTCTCTATTATATTATGACAGACCAGCTAGATCTACTGTCTCTATTATATTATGACAGACCAGCTAGATCTACTGTCTCTATTATATTATGACAGACCAGGTAGATCTACTGTCTCTATTATATTATGACAGACCAGCTAGATCTACTGTCTCTATTATATTATGACAGACCAGCTAGACAGATTATATTAGGTAGATCTACTGTCTCTATTATATTATGACAGACCAGCTAGATCTACTGTCTCTATTATATTATGACAGACCAGCTAGATCTACTGTCTCTATTATATTATGACAGACCAGCTAGATCTACTGTCTCTATTATATTATGACAGACCAGCTAGATCTACTGTCTCTATTATATTATGACAGACCAGCTAGATCTACTGTCTCTATTATATTATGACAGACCAGCTAGATCTACTGTCTCTATTATATTATGACAGACCAGCTAGATCTACTGTCTCTATTATATTATGACAGACCAGCTAGATCTACTGTCTCTATTATATTATGACGGACCAGGTAGATCTACTGTCTCTATTATAATATAACAGATCAGCTAGATCTACTGTCTCTATTATAATATGACAGACCAGCTAGATCTACTATCTATATTATATTATATTATGACAGACCAGCTAGATCTACTATCTATATTATATTATGACAGACCAGCTAGATCTACTGTCTCTATTATATTATGACAGACCAGCTAGATCTACTGTCTCTATTATATTATATTATATTATGACAGACCAGCTAGATCTACTGTCTCTATTATATTATGACAGACCAGCTAGATCTACTGTCTCTATTATATTATGACAGACCAGCTAGATCTACTGTCTCTATTATATTATGACAGACCAGCTAGATCCAGACAGACCAGCTAGATCTACTGTCTCTATTATATTATGACAGACCAGCTAGATCTACTGTCTCTATTATATTATGACAGACCAGCTAGATCTACTGTCTCTATTATATTATGACAGACCAGCTAGATCTACTGTCTCTATTATATTATGACAGACCAGCTAGATCTACTGTCTCTATTATATTATGACAGACCAGCTAGATCTACTGTCTCTATTATATTATGACAGACCAGCTAGATCTACTGTCTCTATTATATTATGACAGACCAGCTAGATCTACTGTCTCTATTATATTATATGACAGACCAGACCAGATAGATCGTCTCTATTATATTATGACAGACCAGCTAGATCTACTGTCTCTATTATATTATGACTTTATTATATTATGACAGACCAGGTAGATCAACTGTCGCTATTGTATTATGACAGACCAGGTATAACTACTGTCTCTATTGTATTATGACAGACGAGCTAGATCTACTGTCTCTATTATATTATGACAGACCAGCTAGATCTACTGTCTCTATTATATTATGACAGACCAGCTAGATCTACTGTCTCTATTATATTATGACAGACCAGCTAGATCTACTGTCTCTATTATATTATGACAGACCAGCTAGATCTACTGTCTCTATTATATTATGACAGACCAGCTAGATCTACTGTCTCTATTATATTATGACAGACCAGCTAGATCTACTGTCTCTATTATATTATGACAGACCAGCTAGATCTACTGTCTCTATTATATTATGACAGACCAGCTAGATCTACTGTCTCTATTATATTATGACAGACCAGCTAGATCTACTGTCTCTATTCTCTATTATATTATATGACAGACCAGCTAGATCTACTGTCTCTATTATATTATGACAGACCAGGTAGATCTAGATCTACTCTCTATTATATTATGACAGACCAGCTAGATCTACTGTCTCTATTATATTATGACAGACCAGCTAGATCTACTGTCTCTATTATATTATGACAGACCAGCTAGATCTACTGTCTCTATTATATTATGACAGACCAGCTAGATCTACTGTCTCTATTATATTATGACAGACCAGCTAGATCTACTGTCTCTATTATATTATTATGACAGACCAGCTAGATCTGTCTACTGTCTCTAGACCAGCTAGATCTACTGTCTCTATTATGACAGACCAGATCTAGATCTACTGTCCAGCTAGATCTACTGTCTCTATTATATTATGACAGACCAGCTAGATCTACTGTCTCTATTATATTATGACAGACCAGCTAGATCTACTGTCTCTATTATATATTATGACAGACCAGCTAGATCTACTGTCTCTATTATATTATGACAGACCAGCTAGATCTACTGTCTCTATATATTATGACAGACCAGGTAGATCTACTGTCTCTATTATATTATGACAGACCAGCTAGATCTACTGTCTCTATTATATTATGACAGACCAGCTAGATCTACTGTCTCTATTATATTATGACAGACCAGCTAGATCTACTGTCTCTATTATATTATGACAGACCAGCTAGATCTACTGTCTCTATTATATTATGACAGACCAGCTAGATCTATTATTATGACCAGCTAGATCTATTATATTATGACAGACCAGCTAGATCTACTGTCTCTATTATATTATGACAGACCAGCTAGATCTACTGTCTCTATTATATTATGACAGACCAGCTAGATCTACTGTCTCTATTATATTATGATATTAGAGACCAGCTAGATCTACTGTCTCTATTATATTATGACAGACCAGCTAGATCTACTGTCTCTATTCTCTATATTTATGACAGACCAGCTAGATCTACTGTCTCTATTATATTATGACAGACCAGCTAGATCTACTGTCTATTATATTATGACAGACCAGCTAGATCTACTGTCTCTATATTATGATTAGACCCAGCTAGATCTACTGTCTCTATTATATTATGACAGACCAGCTAGATCTACTGTCTCTATTATATTATGACAGACCAGCTAGATCTACTGTCTCTATTATATTATGACAGACCAGGTAGATCTACTGTCTCTATTATATTATGACAGACCAGCTAGATCTACTGTCTCTATTATATTATGACAGACCAGCTAGATCTACTGTCTCTATTATATTATGACAGACCAGCTAGATCTACTGTCTCTATTATATTATGACAGACCAGCTAGATCTACTGTCTCTATTATATTATGACAGACCAGCTAGATCTACTGTCTCTATTATATTATGACAGACCAGCTAGATCTACTGTCTCTATTATATTATGACAGACTGTCTCTATTATATTATAGACCAGTCTCTATTATATTATGACAGACCAGCTAGATCTACTGTCTCTATTATATTATGACAGACCAGCTAGATCTACTGTCTCTATTATATTATGACAGACCAGCTAGATCTACTGTCTCTAATATTATGACAGACCAGCTAGATCTACTGTCTCTATTATATTATGACAGACCAGGTAGATACTGTCTCTATTATATTATGATGACAGACCAGCTAGATCTACTGTCTCTATTATATTATGACAGACCAGCTAGATCTACTGTCTCTATTATATTATGACAGACCAGCTAGATCTATTATATTGTCTCTATTATATTATGATTAGACCCAGCTAGATCTACTGTCTCTATTATATTATGACAGACCAGCTAGATCTACTGTCTCTATTATATTATGACAGACCAGCTAGATCTACTGTCTCTATTATATTATGACAGACCAGCTAGATCTACTGTCTCTATTATATTATGACAGACCAGCTAGATCTACTGTCTCTATTATATTATGACAGACCAGCTAGATCTACTGTCTCTATTATATTATGACAGACCAGCTAGATCTACTGTCTCTATTATATTATGACAGACCAGGTAGATCTACTGTCTCTATTATATTATGACAGACAGAGCAGCTAGATCTACTGTCTCTATTATATTATGACAGACCAGGTAGATCTACTGTCTCTATTATATTATGACAGACCAGCTAGATCTACTGTCTCTATTATATTATGACAGACCAGCTAGATCTACTGTCTCTATTATATTATGACAGACCAGCTAGATCTACTGTCTCTATTATATTATGACAGACCAGCTAGATCTACTGTCTCTATTATATTATGACAGACCAGCTAGATCTACTGTCTCTATTATATTATGACAGACCAGCTAGATCTACTGTCTCTATTATATTATGACAGACCAGCTAGATCTACTGTCTCTATTATATTATGACAGACCAGCTAGATCTACTGTCTCTATTATATTATGACAGACCAGCTAGATCTACTGTCTCTATTATATTATGACAGACCAGCTAGATCTACTGTCTCTATTATATTATGACAGACCAGCTAGATCTACTGTCTCTATTATATTATGACAGACCAGGTAGATCTACTGTCTCTATTATATTATGACAGACCAGCTAGATCTACTGTCTCTATATATTGACAGACCAGCTAGATCTATGACATGACAGACCAGCTAGATCTACTGTCTCTATTATATTATGACAGACCAGCTAGATCTACTGTCTCTATTATATTATGACAGACCAGGTAGATCTACTGTCTCTATTATATTATGACAGACCAGCTAGATCTACTGACCAGCTAGATCTATTATATTATGACAGACCAGCTAGATCTACTGTCTCTATTATATTATGACAGACCAGCTAGATCTACTGTCTCTATTATATTATGACAGACCAGCTAGATCTACTGTCTCTATTATTATATTATGACAGACCAGCTAGATCTACTGTCTCTATTATATTATGACAGACCAGCTAGATCTACTGTCTCTATTATATTATGACAGACCAGCTAGATCTACTGTCTCTATTATATTATGACAGACCAGCTAGATCTACTGTCTCTATTATATTATGACAGACCAGCTAGATCTACTGTCTCTATTATATTATGACAGACCAGCTAGATCTACTGTCTCTATTATATTATGACAGACCAGTAGATCTACTGTCTCTATTATATTATGACAGACCAGCTAGATCTACTGTCTCTATTATATTATGACAGACCAGGTAGATCTACTGTCTCTATTATATTATGACAGACCAGCTAGATCTACTGTCTCTATTATATTATGACAGACCAGCTAGATCTACTGTCTCTATTATATTATGACAGACCAGCTAGATCTACTACTGTCTCTATTATATTATGTCTCTACAGAGACCAGCTAGATCTACTGTCTCTATTATATTATGACAGACCAGCTAGATCTACTGTCTCTATTATATTATGACAGACCAGCTAGATCTACTGTCTCTATTATATTATGACAGACCAGCTAGATCTACTGTCTCTATTATATTATGACAGACCAGCTAGATCTACTGTCTCTATTATATTATGACAGACCAGCTAGATCTACTGTCTCTATTATATTATGACAGACCAGATCTAGATCTATTATATTATGACAGACCAGCTAGATCTACTGTCTCTATTATTATGAGACCAGCTAGATCTACTGTCTCTATTATATTATGACAGACCAGCTAGATCTACTGTCTCTATTATATTATGACAGACCAGCTAGATCTACTGTCTCTATTATATTATGACAGACCAGCTAGATCTACTGTCTCTATTATATTCTCTGACAGACCAGCTAGATCTACTGTCTCTATTATATTATGACAGACCAGCTAGATCTACTGTCTCTATTATATTATGACAGACCAGCTAGATCTACTGTCTCTATTATATTATGACAGACCAGCTAGATCTACTGTCTCTATTATATTATGACAGACCAGCTAGATCTACTGTCTCTATTATATTATGACAGACCAGCTAGATCTACTGTCTCTATTATATTATGACAGACCAGCTAGATCTACTGTCTCTATTATATTATGACAGACCAGCTAGATCTACTGTCTCTATTATATTATGACAGACCAGCTAGATCTACATTACCAGCTAGATCTACTGTCTCTATTATATTATGACAGACCAGCTAGATCTACTGTCTATTATATTATGACAGACCAGCTAGAGCTACTGTCTCTATTATATCATGACAGACCAGTTGATATACTGTCTCTTTCATATTATGACAGACCAGCTAGATCTACTACTCTCTATTATATTATGACAGACCAGCTAGATCTACTGTCTCTATTATATTATGACAGACCAGCTAGATCTACTGTCTCTATTATATTATGACAGACCAGCTAGATCTACTGTCTCTATTATATTATGACAGACCAGAGATCTACTGTCTCTATTATATTATGACAGACCAGCTAGATCTACTGTCTCTATTATATTATGACAGACCAGCTAGATCTACTGTCTCTATTATATTATGACAGACCAGACTCTATTATATTATGACAGACCAGCTAGATCTACTGTCTCTATTATATTATGACAGACCAGCTAGATCTACTGTCTCTATTATATTATGACAGACCAGCTAGATCTACTGTCTCTATTATATTATGACAGACCAGCTAGATCTACTGTCTCTATTATATTATGACAGACCAGCTAGATCTACTGTCTCTATTATATTATGACAGACCAGCTAGATCTACTGTCTCTATTATATTATGACAGACCAGCTAGATCTACTGTCTCTTATATTATGACAGACCAGCTAGATCTACTGTCTCTATTATATTATGACAGACCAGCTAGATCTACTGTCTCTATTATATTATGACAGACCAGCTGTCTCTAGATCTACTGTCTCTATTATATTATGACAGACCAGCTAGATCTACTGTCTCTATTATATTATGACAGACCAGCTAGATCTACTGTCTCTATTATATTATGACAGACCAGCTAGATCTACTGTCTCTATTATTATGACAGACCAGCTAGATCTACTGTCTCTATTATATTATGACAGACCAGCTAGATCTACTGTCTCTATTATATTATGACAGACCAGCTAGATCTACTGTCTCTATTATATTATGACAGACCAGCTAGATCTACTGTCTCTATTATATTATGACAGACCAGCTAGATCTACTGTCTCTATTATATTATGACAGACCAGCTAGATCTACTGTCTCTATTATATTATGACAGACCAGGTAGATCTACTGTCTCTATTATATTATGACAGACCAGGTAGATCTACTGTCTCTATTATATTATGACAGACCAGACCAGCTAGATCTACTGTCTCTATTATATTATGACAGACCAGGTAGATCTACTGTCTCTATTATATTATGACAGACCAGCTAGATCTACTGTCTCTATTATATTATGACAGACCAGCTAGATCTACTGTCTCTATTATATGACAGACCAGCTAGATCTACTGTCTCTATTATATTATGACAGACCAGCTAGATCTACTGTCTCTATTATATTATGACAGACCAGCTAGATCTACTGTCTCTATTATATTATGACAGACCAGCTAGATCTACTGTCTCTATTATATTATGACAGACCAGCTAGATCTACTGTCTCTATTATATTATGACAGACCAGCTAGATCTACTGTCTCTATTATATTATGACAGACCAGCTAGATCTACTGTCTCTATTATATTATGACAGACCAGCTAGATCTACTGTCTCTATTATATTATGACAGACCAGCTAGATCTACTGTCTCTATTATATTATGACAGACCAGGTAGATCTACTGTCTCTATTATATTATGACAGACCAGCTAGATCTACTGTCTCTTTTATTATGACAGACCAGCTAGATCTACTGTCTCTATTATATTATGACAGACCAGGTAGATCTACTGTCTCTATTATATTATGACAGACCAGCTAGATCTACTGTCTCTATTATATTATGACAGACCAGCTAGATCTACTGTCTCTATTATATTATGACAGACCAGCTAGATCTACTGTCTCTATTATATTATGACAGACCAGCTAGATCTACTGTCTCTATTATAATATGACAGACCAGCTAGATCTACTAAAATCTATTATATTATGACAGACCAGCTAGATCTACTGTCTCTATTATATTATGACAGACCAGCTAGATCTACTGTCTCTATTATATTATGACAGACCAGCTAGATCTACTGTCTCTATTATATTATATTATGACAGACCAGCTAGATCTACTGTCTCTATTATATTATGACAGACCAGCTAGATCTACTGTCTCTATTATATTATTATGACAGACCAGCTAGATCTACTGTCTCTATTATATTATGACAGACCAGCTAGATCTACTGTCTCTATTATATTATGACAGACCAGGCTAGATCTACTGTCTCTATTATATTATGACAGACCAGCTAGATCTACTGTCTCTATTATATTATGACAGACCAGCTAGATCTACTGTCTCTATTATATTATGACAGACCAGCTAGATCTACTGTCTCTATTATATTATGACAGACCAGCTAGATCTACTGTCTCTATTATATTATGACAGACCAGCTAGATCTACTGTCTCTATTATATTATGACAGACCAGCTAGATCTACTGTCTCTATTATATTATGACAGACCAGCTAGATCTACTGTCTCTATTATATTATGACAGACCAGCTAGATCTACTGTCTCTATTATATTATGACAGACCAGCTAGATCTACTGTCTCTATTATATTATGACAGACCAGCTAGATCTACTGTCTCTATTATATTATGACAGACCAGCTAGATCTACTGTCTCTATTATATTATGACAGACCAGCTAGATCTACTGTCTCTATTATATTATGACAGACCAGCTAGATCTACTGTCTCTATTATATTATGACAGACCAGCTAGATCTATTATATATTATGACAGACCAGGTAGATCTACTCTATTATTATGACAGACCAGCTAGATCTACTGTCTCTATTATATTATGACAGACCAGCTAGATCTACTGTCTCTATTATATTATGACAGACCAGGTAGATCTACTGTCTCTATTATATTATGACAGACCAGCTAGATCTACTGTCTCTATTATATTATGACAGACCAGCTAGATCTACTGTCTCTATTATATTATGACAGACCAGCTAGATCTACTGTCTCTATTATATTATGACAGACCAGCTAGATCTACTGTCTCTATTATATTATGACAGACCAGCTAGATCTACTGTCTCTATTATATTATGACAGACCAGCTAGATCTACTGTCTCTATTATATTATGACAGACCAGCTAGATCTACTGTCTCTATTATATAGATATGACAGACCAGATCTAGATCTACTGTCTCTATTATATTATGACAGACCAGCTAGATCTACTGTCTCTATTATATTATGACAGACCAGCTAGATCTACTGTCTCTATTATATTATGACAGACCAGGTAGGTAGATCTACTGTCTCTATTATATATTATGACAGACCAGCTAGATCTACTGTCTCTATTATATTATGACAGACCAGCTAGATCTACTGTCTCTATTATATTATGACAGACCAGCTAGATCTACTGTCTCTATTATATTATGACAGACCAGCTAGATCTACTGTCTCTATTATATTATGACAGACCAGCTAGATCTACTGTCTCTATTATATTATGACAGACCAGCTAGATCTACTGTCTCTATTATATTATGACAGACCAGGTAGATCTACTGTCTCTATTATATTATGACAGACCAGCTAGATCTACTGTCTCTATTATATTATGACAGACCAGCTAGATCTACTGTCTCTATTATATTATGACAGACCAGCTAGATCTACTGTCTCTATTATATTATGACAGACCAGCTAGATCTACTGTCTCTATTATATTATGACAGACCAGGTAGATCTACTGTCTCTATTATATTATGACAGACCAGCTAGATCTACTGTCTCTATTATATTATGACAGACCAGCTAGATCTACTGTCTCTCTATTATTATGACAGACCAGGTAGATCTACTGTCTCTATTATATTATGACAGACCAGCTAGATCTACTGTCTCTATTATATTATGACAGACCAGGTAGATCTACTGTCTCTATTATATTATGACAGACCAGCTAGATCTACTGTCTCTATTATATTATGACAGACCAGCTAGATCTACTGTCTCTATTATATTATGACAGACCAGCTAGATCTACTGTCTCTATTATATTATGACAGACCAGCTAGATCTACTGTCTCTATTATATTATGACAGACCAGCTAGATCTACTGTCTCTATTATATTATGACAGACCAGCTAGATCTACTGTCTCTATTATATTTGACAGACCAGGTAGATCTACTGTCTCTATTATATTATGACAGACCAGCTAGATCTACTGTCTCTATTATATTATGACAGACCAGCTAGATCTACTGTCTCTATTATATTACCAGCTGATCTAGACTCTAGACAGACCAGATCTACTGTCTCTATTATATTATGACAGACCAGACCAGCTAGATCTACTGTCTCTATTATATTATGACAGACCAGCTAGATCTACTGTCTCTATTATATTATGACAGACCAGCTAGATCTACTGTCTCTATTATATTATGACAGACCAGCTAGATCTACTGTCTCTATTATATTATGACAGACCAGCTAGATCTACTGTCTCTATTATATTATGACAGACCAGCTAGATCTACTGTCTCTATTATATTATGACAGACCAGCTAGATCTACTGTCTCTATTATATTATGACAGACCAGCTAGATCTACTGTCTCTATTATATTATGACAGACCAGCTAGATCTACTGTCTCTATTATATTATGACAGACCAGCTAGATCTACTGTCTCTATTATATTATGACAGACCAGCTAGATCTACTGTCTCTATTATATTATGACAGACCAGCTAGATCTACTGTCTCTATTATATTATGACAGACCAGCTAGATCTACTGTCTCTATTATATTATGACAGACCAGCTAGATCTACTGTCTCTATTATATTATGACAGACCAGATCTACTGTCTATTATATTATGACAGACCAGCTAGATCTACTGTCTCTATTATATTATGACAGACCAGCTAGATCTACTGTCTCTATTATAGATATGTCTCAGACCAGACCAGCTAGATCTACTGTCTCTATTATATTATGACAGACCAGCAGACTACTGTCTCTATTATATTATGACAGACCAGCTAGATCTACTGTCTCTATTATATTATGACAGACCAGCTAGATCTACTGTCTCTATTATATTATGACAGACCAGCTAGATCTACTGTCTCTATTATATTATGACAGACCAGCTAGATCTACTGTCTCTATTATATTATGACAGACCAGCTAGATCTACTGTCTCTATTATATTATGACAGACCAGCTAGATCTACTGTCTCTATTATATTATGACAGACCAGCTAGATCTACTGTCTCTATTATATTATGACAGACCAGCTAGATCTACTGTCTCTATTATATTATGACAGACCAGCTAGATCTACTGTCTCTATTATATTATGACAGACCAGCTAGATCTACTGTCTCTATTATATTATGACAGACCAGCTAGATCTACTGTCTCTATTATATTACAGACAGACCAGGATCTACTGTCTCTATTATATTATGACAGACCAGCTAGATCTACTGTCTCTATTATATTATGACAGACCAGCTAGATCTACTGTCTCTATTATAGTCTCTATTATATTATGACAGACCAGCTAGATCTACTGTCTCTATTATATTATGACAGACCAGCTAGATCTACTGTCTCTATTATATTATGACAGACCAGCTAGATCTACTGTCTCTATTATTATGACAGACCAGCTAGATCTACTGTCTCTATTATATTATGACAGACCAGCTAGATCTACTGTCTCTATATTATGACAGACCAGCTATCTACTGACTCTATTATATTATGACAGACCAGCTAGATCTACTGTCTCTATTATATTATGACAGACCAGCTAGATCTACTGTCTCTATTATATTATGACAGACCAGCTAGATCTACTGTCTCTATTATATTATGACAGACCAGCTAGATCTACTGTCTCTATTATATTATGACAGACCAGCTAGATCTACTGTCTCTATTATATTATGACAGACCAGCTAGATCTACTGTCTCTATTATATTATGACAGACCAGCTAGATCTACTGTCTCTATTATATTATGACAGACCAGCTAGATCTACTGTCTCTATTATATTATGACAGACCAGGTAGATCTACTGTCTCTATTATATTATGACAGACCAGCTAGATCTACTGTCTCTATTATATTATGACAGACCAGCTAGATCTACTGTCTCTATTATATTATGACAGACCAGCTAGATACTGTCTATTATATTATGACAGACCAGCTAGATCTATTATATTATGACAGACCAGACAGACAGCTAGATCTACTGTCTCTATATTATGACAGACCAGCTAGATCTACTGTCTCTATTATATTATGACAGACCAGCTAGATCTACTGTCTCTATTATATTATGACAGACCAGCTAGATCTACTGTCTCTATTATATTATGACAGACCAGCTAGATCTACTGTCTCTATTATATTATGACAGACCAGGTAGATCTACTGTCTCTATTATATTATGACAGACCAGCTAGATCTACTGTCTCTATTATATTATGACAGACCAGCTAGATCTACTGTCTCTATTATATTATGACAGACCAGCTAGATCTACTGTCTCTATTATATTATGACAGACCAGGTGATCTACTGTCTCTTTCATATTATGACAGACCAGCTAGATCTACTGTCTCTATTATATTATGACAGACCAGCTAGATCTACTGTCTCTATTATATTATGACAGACCAGCTAGATCTACTGTCTCTATTATATTTATGACAGACCAGCTAGATCTACTGTCTCTATTATATTATGACAGACCAGCTAGATCTACTGTCTCTATTATATTATGACAGACTAGTCTCTAGATGACTAGCTAGATCTACTGTCTCTATTATATTATGACAGACCAGCTAGATATACTGTCTCTATTATATTATGACAGACCAGCTAGATCTACTGTCTCTATTATATTATGACAGACCAGCTAGATCTACTGTCTCTATTATATTATGACAGACCAGCTAGATCTACTGTCTCTATTATATTATGACAGACCAGATCTACTGTCTCTATTATATTATGACAGACCAGCTAGATCTACTGTCTCTATTATATTATGACAGACCAGCTAGATCTACTGTCTCTATTATATTATGACAGACCAGGTAGATCTACTGTCTCTCTATATTATGACAGACCAGCTAGATCTACTGTCTCTATTGTATTATGACAGACCAGGTAGATCTACTGTCTCTATTATATTATGACAGACCAGCTAGATCTACTGTCTCTATTATATTATGAAAGACCATAATATAATATTATGACAGACCAGCTAGATCTGCTGTCTCTATTATATTATGACATACCAGCTAGATCTACTGTCTCTATTATATTATGACAGACCAGACCAGCTAGATCTACTGTCTCTATTATATTATGACAGACCAGCTAGATCTACTGTCTCTATTATATTATGACAGACCAGCTAGATCTACTGTCTCTATTATATTATGACAGACCAGCTAGATCTACTGTCTCTATTATATTATGACAGACCAGCTAGATCTACTGTCTCTATTATATTATGACAGACCAGCTAGATCTACTGTCTCTATTATATTATGACAGACCAGCTAGATCTACTGTCTCTATTATATTATGACAGACCAGCTAGATCTACTGTCTCTATTATATTATGACAGACCAGCTAGAACTACTGTCTCTATTATATTATGACAGACCAGCTAGATCTACTGTCTCTATTATATTATGACAGACCAGGTAGATCTACTGTCTCTATTATATTATGACAGACCAGCTAGATCTACTGTCTCTATTATATTATGACAGACCAGCTAGATCTACTGTCTCTATTATATTATGACAGACCAGGTAGATCTACTGTCTCTATTATATTATGACAGACCAGCTAGATCTACTGTCTCTATTATATTATGACAGACCAGCTAGATCTACTGTCTCTATTATATTATGACAGACCAGCTAGATCTACTGTCTCTATTATATTATGACAGACCAGCTAGATCTACTGTCTCTATTATATTATGACAGACCAGCTAGATCTCTATTATATTATGACAGACCAGCTACATCTACTGTAGATCTACTGTCTCTATTATATTATGACAGACCAGCTAGATCTACTGTCTCTATTATATTATGACAGACCAGCTAGATCTACTGTCTCTATTATATTATGACAGACCAGCTAGATCTACTGTCTCTATTATTCAGACCAGCTAGATCTACTGTCTCTATTATATTATGACAGACCAGCTAGATCTACTGTCTCTATTATATTATGACAGACCAGCTAGATCTACTGTCTCTATTATATTATGACAGACCAGCTAGATCTACTGTCTCTATTATATTATGACAGACCAGCTAGATCTACTGTCTCTATTATATTATGACAGACCAGCTAGATCTACTGTCTCTATTATATATATTATGACAGACCAGCTAGATCTACTATTATGACAGACCAGCTAGATCTATTGTCTCTATTATATTATGACAGACCAGCTAGATCTACTGTCTCTATTATATTATGACAGACCAGCTAGATCTACTGTCTCTATTATATTATGACAGACCAGCTAGATCTACTGTCTCTATTATATTATGACAGACCAGCTAGATCTACTGTCTCTATTATATTATGACAGACCAGCTAGATCTACTGTCTCTATTATATTATAGATCTACTGTCTCTAGACCAGCTAGATCTACTGTCTCTATTATATTATGACAGACCAGATAGATCTACTGTCTCTATTATATTATGACAGACCAGCTAGATCTACTGTCTCTATTATATTATGACAGACCAGGTAGATCTACTGTCTCTATTATATTATGACAGACCAGCTAGATCTACTGTCTCTATTATATTATGACAGACCAGCTAGATCTACTGTCTCTATTATATTATGACAGACCAGCTAGATCTACTGTCTCTATTATATTATGACAGACCAGCTAGATCTACTGTCTCTATTATATTTATGACAGACCAGCTAGATCAACTGTCGCTATTGTATTATGACAGACGAGCTAGATCTACCGACCATGTAGATCTACTGTCTCTATTATATTATGACAGACCAGCTAGATCTACTGTCTCTATTATATTATGACAGACCAGCTAGATCTACTGTCTCTATTATATTATGACAGACCAGCTAGATCTACTGTCTCTATTATATTATGACAGACCAGCTAGATCTACTGTCTCTATTATATTATGACAGACCAGCTAGATCTACTGTCTCTATTATATTCTCTATTATATTAGACAGACCAGCTAGATCTACTGTCTCTATTATATTATGACAGACCAGGTAGATCTACTGTCTCTATTATATATGACAGACCAGCTAGATCTACTGTCTCTATTATATTATGACAGACCAGCTAGATCTACTGTCTCTATTATATTATGACAGACCAGCTAGATCTACTGTCTCTATTATATTATGACAGACCAGCAGGATCAACTGTCTCTATTATATTATGACAGACCAGGTAGATCTACTGTCTCTATTATATTATGACAGACCAGCTAGATCTACTGTCTCTATTATATTATGACAGACCAGCTAGATCTACTGTCTCTATTATATTATGACAGACCAGCTAGATCTACTGTCTCTATTATATTATGACAGACCAGCTAGATCTACTGTCTCTATTATATTATGACAGACCAGCTAGATCTACTGTCTCTATTATATTATGACAGACCAGCTAGATCTACTGTCTCTATTATATTATGACAGACCAGCTAGATCTACTGTCTCTATTATATTATGACAGACCAGCTAGATCTACTGTCTCTATTATATTACAGACAGACAGACCAGCTAGACCAGCTAGATCCTGTCTCTCTATTATATTATGACAGACCAGGTAGATCTACTGTCTCTATTATATTATGACAGACCAGCTAGATCTACTGTCTCTATTATATTATGACAGACCAGCTAGATCTACTGTCTCTATTATATTATGACAGACCAGCTAGATCTACTGACCAGCTCTACTATTATATTATGACAGACCAGCTAGATCTACTGTCTCTATTATATTATGACAGACCAGCTAGATCTACTGTCTCTATTATATTATGACAGACCAGCTAGATCTACTGTCTCTATTATATTATGACAGACCAGCTAGATCTACTGTCTCTATTATATTATGACAGACCTACTGTCTCTATTATATTATGACAGACCAGCTAGATCTACTGTCTCTATTATATTATGACAGACCAGCTAGATCTACTGTCTCTATTATATTATGACAGACCAGCTAGATCTACTGTCTCTATTATATTATGACAGACCAGCTAGATCTACTGTCTCTATTATATTATGACAGACCAGCTAGATCTACTGTCTCTATTATATTGACAGACCAGCTAGATCTACTGTCTCTATTATATTATGACAGACCAGGTAGATCTACTGTCTCTATTATATTATGACAGACCAGCTAGATCTACTGTCTCTATTATATTATGACAGACCAGCTAGATCTACTGTCTCTATTATATTATGACAGACCAGCTAGATCTACTGTCTCTATTATATTATGACAGACCAGCTAGATCTACTGTCTCTATTATATTATGACAGACCAGCTAGATCTACTGTCTCTATTATATTATGACAGACCAGCTAGATCTACTGTCTCTATTATATTATGACAGACAGACCAGCTAGATCTACTGTCTCTATTATATTATGACAGACCAGCTAGATCTACTGTCTCTATTATATTATGACAGACCAGCTAGATCTACTGTCTCTATTATATTATGACAGACCAGCTAGATCTACTGTCTCTATTATATTATGACAGACCAGCTAGATCTACTGTCTCTATTATATTATGACAGACCAGCTAGATCTACTGTCTCTATTATATTATGACAGACCAGCTAGATCTACTGTCTCTATTATATTATGACAGACCAGCTAGATCTACTGTCTCTATTATATTATGACAGACCAGGTAGATCTACTGTCTCTATTATATTATGACAGACCAGCTAGATCTACTGTCTCTATTATATTATGACAGACCAGCTAGATCTACTGTCTCTATTATATTATGACAGACCAGCTAGATCTACTGTCTCTATTATATTATGACAGACCAGCTAGACAGACTCATTATATTATGACAGACCAGCTAGATCTACTGTCTCTATTATATTATGACAGACCAGCTAGATCTACTGTCTCTATTATATTATGACAGACCAGCTACATCTACTGTCTCTATTATATGACAGACCAGCTAGATCTACTGTCTCTATTATATTATGACAGACCAGCTAGATCTACTGTCTCTATTATATTATGACAGACCAGCTAGATCTACTGTCTCTATTATATTATGACAGACCAGCTAGATCTACTGTCTCTATCTCTATTATATTATGACAGACCAGCTAGATCTACTGTCTCTATTATATTATGACAGACCAGCTAGATCTACTGTCTCTATTATATTATGACAGACCAGCTAGATCTACTGTCTCTATTATATTATGACAGACCAGCTAGATCTACTGTCTCTATTATATTGACAGACCAGGTAGATCTACTGTCTCTATTATATTATGACAGACCAGCTAGATCTACTGTCTCTATTATATTATGACAGACCAGCTAGATCTACTGTCTCTATTATATTATGACAGACCAGCTAGATCTACTGTCTCTATTATGACAGACCAGCTATACTGTCTCTATTATATTATGACAGACCAGCTAGATCTACTGTCTCTATTATATTATGACAGACCAGCTAGATCTACTGTCTCTATTATATTAGATCTACTGACAGATATTAGACAGACCAGATCTACTGTCTCTATTATATTATGACAGACCAGCTAGATCTACTGTCTCTATTATATTATGACAGACCAGCTAGATCTACTGTCTCTATTATATTATGACAGACCAGCTAGATCTACTGTCTCTATTATATTATGACAGACCAGCTAGATCTACTGTCTCTATTATATTATGACAGACCAGCTAGATCTACTGTCTCTATTATATTATGACAGACCAGAGATCTACTGTCTCTATTATATTATGACAGACCAGCTAGATCTACTGTCTCTATTATATTATGACAGACCAGCTAGATCTACTGTCTCTATTATATTATGACAGACCAGCTAGATCTACTGTCTCTATTATATTATGACAGACCAGCTAGATCTACTGTCTCTATTATATTATGACAGACCAGCTAGATCTACTGTCTCTACCAGCTAGATCTACTGTCTCTATTATATTATGACAGACCAGCTAGATCTACTGTCTCTATTATATTATGACAGACCAGCTAGATCTACTACTGTCTCTATTATATTATGACAGACCAGCTAGATCTACTGTCTCTATTATATTATGACAGACCAGCTAGATCTAGTCTCTATTATATTATGACAGACCAGCTAGATCTACTGTCTCTATTATATTATGACAGACCAGCTAGATCTACTGTCTCTATTATATTATGACAGACCAGCTAGATCTACTGTCTCTATTATATTATGACAGACCAGCTAGATCTACTGTCTCTATTATATTATGACAGACCAGCTAGATCTACTGTCTCTATTATATTATGACAGACCAGGTAGATCTACTGTCTCTATTATATTATGACAGACCAGGTAGATCTACTGTCTCTATTATATTATGACAGACCAGCTAGATCTACTGTCTCTATTATATTATGACAGACCAGCTAGATCTACTGTCTCTATTATATTATGACAGACCAGCTAGATCTACCGACCATGTAGATCTACTGTCTCTATTATATTATGACAGACCAGCTAGATCTACTGTCTCTATTATATTATGACAGACCAGCTAGATCTACTGTCTCTATTATATTATGACAGACCAGCTAGATCTACTGTCTCTATTATATTATGACAGACCAGCTAGATCTACTGTCTCTATTATATTTTGACAGACCAGGTAGA